>NW_027211615.1:30152500-30267500 GCF_022749685.1 Semicossyphus pulcher | reverse complement strand
ACTGTCCAGAATATTCTACAGAATAACCTCAAAGGTTCTGCACGCTCAAACACACACATCAATAACATGACAATCATCGCATATATCAGTGATTCCTGTGAGAAGCACGTCACATGCAGACTGACTCAGTCTGGATTAAACTCTTTCTAGATGCTGATTTCTTCCTTCCACAGTGTGATTGTTCTCTCTGCTTCACCTTAATTCATGTTTTAATTCACAAACTACTTTAATCTGATCTCTTTGCTTCAGTCCCCCAACACACCTGCACCTCAGCTCTCTGCACAGCTGCTGGCCCCGCCCCCTCTCTCTGTCTGTCTGCTGTGTCTTCATCAGCAGTCTGTTTCATTAAGTCACAACATTTAAATATTGTCTCTCACAATTCAGTTCTCACAGCCCGTGAGCCGCGTGTGCACGAGGGACGTTATTAATGACCTAAACAATCGATCGTTACCGAATGACATCTGCACCTTTTATAAGCTTTATAAACAGCGACAATGCTTTTACAATGGGGACACACGGAGACACACAGTAGGAGTGTTTACATTGCGTTACAGAGCTGCATATGATTGTGTGCAGACAGAGAGTGTCCTGGTGTCCTGTGACTCCTGTCACTGTGTCAGTGCTCTCCCTCAACAAGGAGAGCGGGCGAACAACCGTTCATTTGGAGCGGAGTCGTTTAATTACACAGAAATCTGAAGCAGCGGCAAAATGTATGTAGCGGAAACACTGCCGGTGGTGACTCCGTTCACATTGACAGTAAATACAAATAACTTCTGTCTTGTCCAGAGAACCATCGAGCAGGGCGTTGAGGCTGAACATTTAAAAGACCCTTTTCTTTATCCATTTCTGCTCACGGAGGTTTGTTTCTGCTCGCTATCCACAACATTGTGGCTGCATCGCTTCCTGATTTCTCACTCAACACACTCACACTCAGCTACGAGGCGGGCGGAGGGTCAAAATAATTAGTGGCGTTAAAGGGAATGTGAGTTAACGCGTTATGAACATGATTACTTTGACAGCCCTAGTTAGAACACATAAAATATTATTATGTCCATGGTCAACAACAAACTTTCCTGTCCAGCCTGAAAGATTGACTTCATAGTTCCAAAGTCCAAGTCCAAAATATAATTTAGAAGTCTTTCAATAAAATCAAGCTTTTCATGTCAACAGTCTCTCCATGTTACTTTGAGAAAAATAAGAAGTCCTTCATGATGATGAACCACAGCAGGACATAAAATAATACAGAAATCAGAGTCACGCAGTCTTTGAGCTCTTGTTGTCTGTCCATACCTGAGAGTGTCCAGTCTCCAGTGTGGATCCTCCAGCCCAGCAGACAGCAGCTTCACTCCTGAGTCTCCTCGATGATTGTAGCTCAGGTCCAGCTCTCTCAGGTGGGAGGGGTTGGAGCTCAGAGCTGAGGCCAGAGAAGAACATCCGTCCTCTGTGATCAGACAGCCTGACAGCCTGATTATTAGAAAAACATTGTGAACTTCTGATTTTGACAGTCCTCATTTGGAATGAACTAAAACAAACAAGTGTTCAACAAACAGCTGGATCCTGACCTGAGAGTTTCCAGTTTACAGTGTGGACTCTTCAGTCCAGCAGACAGCAGCCTCACTCCTGAATCCTGCAGGTTGTTGTTGCTCAGGTCCAGCTCTCTCAGACTACAGGACTGGGAGCTGAGGACTGAGGACAGAGCTTCACAGCTTCTCTCTGTCAGGTAACAGGAACTAAGCCTGATGAATAAGTGAGACAAGAGAAGGTTTAACTTCTAAACTACGAACCAAAGCAGTGTGTTAAATACTGTATGAAACAGTAACTGGATCAGCAGCTGCTGAAGGTAATCAAGTAACTAATTCACGTACAGAGCTTTGTTGGAGGCTTTGACCACTGGCAGCAGCCTCAGAAGAGCCTCCTCTGAAGCAGAGTACTTCTTCAGGTCAAACACGTCCAGATCTTTTTCTGATGACAGTAAGATGAAGACCAGAGCTGACCACTGAGCAGGAGACAGTTCATCTGTGGAGAGACGTCCTGATCTCAGGGACTGTTGGATCTGCTCCACTAGAGAGCGATCATTCAGTTCATTCAGACAGTGGAACAGATTGATGCTTTTCTCTGCAGACAGACTCTCACTGATCTTTGTCTTGATGTACTCGACTGTTTTCTGATTGGTCTGTGAACCACTTCCTGTCTGTGTCGGCAGACCTCTGAGGAGACTCTGATTGGTCTGCAGTGAAAGACCCAGGAGGAAGCGGAGGAACAAGTCCAGGTGTCCGTTTGGACTCTGTAAGGCCTGGTCCACAGCACTCTGATGGAGATGTTTCAGTTTATGTTTGTCTCTAAAGAGTTTAGAGATCGGGGATGTTGTTTGTTCTTCTGACATCAGATTGACACCAGAGTTGATGAACGTCAGATGGACATGAAGAGCAGCCAGAAACTCCTGAACACTCAGATGGATGAAGCAGAACACCTTGTCCTGGTACAGTCCTCTCTCCTCTTTAAAGACCTGTGTGAACACTCCTGAGTACACTGAGGCTGCTCTGATATCGATGCCACACTCTGTCAGGTCTGACTCATAGAAGATCAGGTTTCCTTTCTGCAGCTGCTCAAAAGCCAGTTTTCCCAGAGACTCGATCATCTTCCTGCTCTCTGGACTCCAGTGTTGATCCGTCTCAGCTCTTCCATCATACTTGATGTTCTTCTGTTTGGTCTGAACCACCAGGAAGTGGATGTACATCTCAGTCAGGGTCTTGGGCAGCTGTCCTCCCTCTCTGGTCTTCAACACATCCTCCAGAACTGTAGCAGTGATCCAGCAGAAGACTGGGATGTGGCACATGATGTGGAGGCTTCGGGATGTCTTGATGTGGGAGATGATTCTGCTGGCCTGCTCCTTCTTTCTGAATCTCTTCCTGAAGTACTCCTCCTTCTGAGGGTCAGTGAACCCTCTGACCTCCGTCACCATGTCAACACACTGAGGAGGGATCTGATTGGCTGCTGCAGGTCGTGTGGTTATCCAGAGGCGAGCAGAGGGAAGCAGTTTCCCTCTGATGAGGTTTGTCAGCAGCACATCCACTGAGCTGGACTCTGTGACATCAGTCAGGATCTCATTGTTGTGGAAGTCCAGAGGAAGTCGACACTCATCCAGACCGTCAAAGATGAACACAACCTGGAACTCTTCAAACCTGCAGATTCCTGCTTCTTTGGTTTCAGTGAAGAAGTGATGAACAAGTTCCACCAAGCTGAACTTCTTCTCTTTCAGCACATTCAGCTCTCTGAAGGTGAAGGGAAACATGAACTGTATGTCCTGGTTGGCTTTGTCTTCAGCCCAGTCCAGAGTGAACTTCTGTGTTAAGACTGTTTTCCCAATGCCAGCCACTCCCTTTGTCATCACTGTTCTGATTGGTCCATCTCTTCCAGGTGAGGCTTTAAAGATGTCTTCTTGTCTGATGGTTGTTTCTGGTCTGTCTGGTTTCCTGGATGCTGATTCGATCTGTCTGACCTCATGTTCGTCATTGACCTCTCCAGTCCCTCCCTCTGTGATGTAGAGCTCTGTGTAGATCTGATTCAGAAGGGTTGGGTTTCCTGCTTTAGCAATCCCCTCAAACACACACTGGAACTTCTGCTTCAGGTTAGACTTGAGTTTCTGTCGGCACTCTGGACCAACAGCTCCTGAAAGAACAAACATGAAATGTGATTAATAAGTTTAAGCTTCAATCAATCAGATGAATTTAAACTTTAAGACATCAGGATGGTGTTTATTTCCCTCCTCTCTGAAATCTCTTCAGCTCATCAGGTGTGAACAGTTTCTCACAGGTCATAGATGTGATCAAATGTGTGCATCATATAAACAGCAGAGTTTTAAATGTGACCCTCTCCCATGTTGCCTCCATTTCCTCTTTCCATCATGTTAAATGTGTTAAAATCCTCTTACTGCTCTGCAGACAGTCAGCCAGCTCCTCCTGCTTCATTCTCCTCAGGAAGTGCAGTGTGATCTTCACAAATGCCTCTCTGCTGCTCCTCCTCTGCTCCTCCTCCTCACTGTCCAACACCTCCTCATCCTCCCTCTGACTCTCTAAGCATTCTGGGTAATCTGAACTCAGACCCCTCTGGATCTCCTTCAGCTCGTTCTTCACAAAACTGACGATGTTCTCCTCCAGCAGCTGGAACAGAACGAGAAGTGAACTTTGACTTGTAGAAGTCAACATCAGATCATCAGTGACAGACAGAAAGCCTGCTGGTCTGCAGAGTGCAGCATGGACACTGGATCACAATGGTAGTTCAGTGTTTAGTCTGTGGATGGTCCTGTCTCCTAGAAACTAAGTTCATATCAGATGAGATTCATGTTGGAGAAATATCCTGCTCTGGTTTCAATCAATCAATCAAATTTTATTTGTATAGCGACAAATCATAACCAGGGTTTCTCGAGACACTTTACAGAAAGAGCAGGTCTAGACCGACTCTTTGTTAAGTTATTCAAAGAGAGGCCCAACATCAATCCACCATGAGTAGCACTTAGCAATTCGGCACATTGGCAAGGAAAAACTTCCTTTTAACAGGCAGAAACCTCGAGCAGAACCAGACTCATGTTGAACAGCCATCTGCCTCGACTGGATGGGCCGAAAATGGGATAGAAGGAGATGCAGGATAGAGACAGGCAAAGAGAGCAACAACAACATATGTTCTTGTTACCACAACAACATATGTCCTTGTTACATGAACAACAACAGACACATACTTATGGTTACAATGTCAATAATAGTGGTAGACTAGGGTGAAGATTGGCTAAATAAATAAATAAATAAAATTAGCGAGAGAAGCAGAGTAATGATAAAGGCTGAGGTAATCGTAATTGTAACAGTTGAAGTCAACAGGTCTACTATTAGCATTAGCAGCAACAATAATGATACTATGGGGAAGACTGATGTTAGTAGTTGTTGCAGTCGAGCAGGTCCACAGCAGCAGGTGGTCTGCAGCAACGATCCCCAGGAACCTTCAAGACAAGGGAGCACAAGAACTCCCGGGAAGATATGTGGTTAGTAATGTTAATGGGACCAGAAGATACAGAGTTAATGAGCTGCATTAATATGACAGAGAGAGAGAGGGAGGGAGAGAGAGAGAGAGAGTCAGAGAGTCAGAGAGAGAGAGAGAGAGAGAGAGAGAAGCTTGGTGTGTCAGATCCCCCCGGCAGTCTAAACCTATAGCAGCATAACTATGGGCTAGTCCAGGCCTGAGCCAGGCCTAACTATAAGCTTTATCAAAGAGGAAAGTTTGAACTCTTAAAAGAAGAGAGGGTGTCTGCCTCCCGGACCTTGACTGGTAGATTGTTCCAGAGGAGGGGGGCCTGGTAATTGAAGGCTCTACCTCCACCACTACTCTTAGAGACTTTAGGTACCACAAGCAGGCCTGCATCCTGGGAGCGCAATGTTCTAGAGGGGTAATATGGCACTATGAGCTCTTTAAGATATGTTGGTGCCTGACCATTAAGAGCTTTGTAAGTAAGAAGAAGGATTTTAAATTCTATTCTAGATTTTACAGGAAGCCAGTGCAGAGAGGCTAATACAGGAGAGATGTGATCTCTCTTCCTAGTTCTTGTCAGCACACGTGCTGCAGCATTTTGTACCAGCTGCAGAGTTTTTAGTGACTTATTAGGGCAGCCTGATAGTAACGAGTTACAATAATCCAACCTGGAAGTAACGAATGCATGGACTAGTTTTTCTGCATCGTGTTGAGACAGGATGTGTCTGATGTTTGTTGCGAAGATGAAAGAAGGCTGTCCTTGATATTTGTTTTATGTGGGAGATGAAGGACATATCCTGATCAAATAGAACTCCCAGATTCCTAACAGTAGTGCTGGATGCCAGGCTGATGCCATCTAGGGCAGCTATATCATTAGAGAAAGAGTCTCTAAGGTGTTTTGGGCCGAGCACAATAACTTCAGTTTGTCTGAATTAAGTAGCAGAAAGTTTCTAGTCATCCAGATCTTTATGTCCTTAAGGCATGCTTCTAGTTTAGATAGCTGATTGGTTTCGTCTGGCTTCATAGATAAGTATAATTGAGTATCATCTGCATAACAATGAAAATTAATGGAGTGTTTCCTCATGATATTACCCAGAGGAAGCATATATAAGGTAAAAAGAATCGGTCCGAGCACAGAACCTTGTGGAACTCCATGACTAACTTTGGTTTGCATAGAGGACACATCATGAACATTAACAAACTGAGATCGATCTGATAGATAAGATTTAAACCAACTTAGTGCAGATCCTGTAATGAACATTAGCTGTTCTAGTCTCTGTAACAGGATGTGATGGTCTATCGTGTCGAAAACAGAAAAAGTCTGCAGTGACTTTGGACACGATGTGTTTGTTAGAATGAAGCTGAAACCACAAACTGTCATGAACATGAACCAAAGTGTTTCTGTTGTTTAAACACAAACTGACTCAGTCTGTGAACTCTGCTCTCTGCTGCCAAAGTCTGTGTGAGACCACCATCCACTACGACCTCTGACCTCTGACTCTGTGAGGTACAGAAAGGCTTCCTTCAGTCCATCAAACACTGACTGTGAACATGATTCAGGCAGAGATGATGTTTGCAGTCATCAGGAAACAATTCAGGAACATAAAAATGTCCTTGTAAGTAAACTGTGATTCTCAGTAGTTGCTGTGTTTGTTCGTTTACACACCATAAATATGGAGTCCAGCTGTGTTTGATGCTGCTGGGCAGACGGACCAATGGGAGCCTCCGACCTCTGCTGCTGACCTCTGTGGAGCAAATATAATATACTGTATATAATATAATGACACACAGTGTTACATGTGAGAGATTCTACCTGGTGGAGCCTGTTAGAAACACTGCTGGATCCTCCGACACACACAGGACACACATGAAGCTACATGCTCAGTACAGTTATTAATGTGGACAAGACGGTTTACTGCTGCTGGATCCTGATAGAAACACAGACACTGACAAATGTTCAGGTTCACACTGAAAACACTGTTATGTTCAAATTAATGTTTTCATACAGAACAACAGAAGAACGTTTAACTTCTCACCTTTGATCATCAGACTGATCTTTGAACTCAATAGGTCGACCCATCGACCCGTCACTCTTTAAGGACACACAGCTGGGTTCAGGTCCAGGTCCAGCAGAGTCTGCTCTCTCATGTTTGACACTGAAAGAATCACAAACACTGATAAACATGAACACTGAAATGTTCTTCAAAGAAAAGCTGCTAAAAAATACTTTCGAATATTGTTATACTAAAACAACAAACTATGAAATAAATCATTACTTTTGACCTCCAGACTGATGTCCAACTTTGAACTCAAGAAGTCGACCCATAGACCCGTCACTCTTGAAGGACACACAGGTGGCAGCAGGTCCAGGTCCAGGTCCAGCAGAGTCTGGTCCGTGCCGCTGCTCTGGCCTTCAACACAACACACAGAGAGCTGTGAGTGTGAATAATGATGGTAGATGGATTTGAGCAAAGTATATGTTCATTATATACAGAAAATTGTTCCTTGATATGAGGAGGGATTCACATGTTTGCACAGAAACAGGTAAAAATGTCCGTCAGAGTGACACTGTACTTTTGTCTGAAGTCTCATAGAGAGTTAGATGACAATAAACACAAACCTTTTACAATCTTACATTTTATCAGCAGGCTGTTGTCCATCTTTGAACTCAGAAGATTCAAACATCAACTGTAGTTTCTTGACAGACAGTCGGCTCGGTCCAGGTCTATAGAAATAATGATGGTGGAGTGATGTGAGTGCTGAGCTCTGACATGGAGAAGAGTCATGGACAGTTAGAGATCCTCATCTCACCTCTGAGCTTTGGTCTGGCTGTCATGTTCCCCACACAGAGTGGTTTTAGAGGGAGGGGCTCCCTCCTCTCTGTCCTCACACTGACTCATAGCAGAGCCCCCACCTTCACACAAACACAACAACATGCTCCTTCAGTACAACCAGCTGCACATCACAGAGACACACATGTTCACCATTGATCACATGCAAATACTTCCAGTTTGATCAGTGTCAGAATAAAGAATGTACTCACCAGGTGAGTTCAGATCTACTTCTATGTTTGATCTTCACCTGTAGAGGAAACACAAAGAGAGAAACCACTACTGATCCTTGTTCTTCACCACAATGAGGACACTGTGACCTCTCATAACTTCTCATTCAGAGTCTAGAGACATTAACGTGACATTCAATCAGTGTCACCTACAACCTGAAACCAGAGTCCAGCTCCAATCACACGGCAGGAACCTGCCAAGACTCTGTCAGGACATGACGGAAAAAACTCTGAAGAATATCTGACTTCAACTGAAATGTCTGTTTATCTGAAAATAAATGTTTTTATCTTAATGAATATAAACACTTTAAAAGGATACGTTCATTCATTGTGAAGAAGAGGAGGGCTAATGATGACCCAGTAATTATTTATTCTTTTGTGTTCATCAAGTGTCCTGAAACGACTAAACCCAACTGTTGATTTATCCAATAAGTATTGATTTGTAATCACAGTCTAATCAAAGGTAATGCCTCCATGCTTTTGAGATCAATTACTGACCTATTAATGAATATTGTTAATAAAGTCTAACCAACAAGGACAATTAATCCTTTAAACCAGCCGATCATGTGATGACATCATTGATTAATTAGTGTCTCTGAGTGTGACAATAATCAAAGTGGTTTCATTTGAAACTTGTAGGATTCACTGTCCTGGTGGGTCATCCTGTGATGGTGAGATATCACTGTCATTAAGCAGAGAAGAAGAACACGAGTGCTCCTAGGACACAATGATCACATCACATGGCATGTCATGCTCCAGAGAGTTGTGGGATTGAACAGATACCTGAGTGATCTGAGACGTATGAACAGATTGATGGGACACTAAAGATGTCCACTGTCTGTGAACATTCTTGTTAATATCCTCAGTTATGTGTTGAAGTGTCGAACTTCTTTACCTGTTCTTACCTGTGGGATAAAATGTGTTACAATAAACACCTGTCAGTTATTGACAGACAGTCCCTTAGCAGAGTACTGCCACACCTGTGCACACTGAATAAGATAAGATAATCCTTTATTGATCCAGGTATGGGTAGGACAATATCTATTTCAGATCATTGATGAAGAATTGTTTGTAAACACTTTGGACAAAGGTTCAGAGGGACCGAAACATTGATGTCATCAATTATTTGTGTTTCTGAGCAAAAGCATTGTGAGGGATTTTCTTTTTTCAACACCGGAGCTAAATGTCCAACATCCTGTCTGAGAGGGTCGTAAAACTGTATCAATCAATACAAGTTAACTGTTAACTTTCACAGTTTCACAAGCAGTTACAATTATTTACTGTAATACAGACGACTTTAAACTTCAGAGTTACCCTGAATGTTTGTTAAATCTTTGTTTAGATCTGCTGAATCCATTGTTAAAAATGATTGTTATAATGTGTCTTTAATGTGCTGTGTAGGAGCTATTGATTTGTTATTAGTATTTAGTTGTGTATTTAGTTTACTAATAATATGTAGCATTGTTTGTTTGATTATTTTAGGCACTTGCTTTGTTTAGATATTTTCTTTGCTAATTGTTTAATTATTTATCATTATGAATTTTAATTTTTGTTTAGTATATTTAGTTTTAGGGTAATTAGTATTTTGTTTTGTTTTGTAACTGGGGTTACACTGTTGGCACCTGAGTTTACATAGGTAGGCAGATAGAGGACCAGCATGCACCTGGGTGGGCCTATGGTTTTTTAACCAGTACAAGAGAGGCAGCAGGAGCTGTAATATCTTTGTTCTTTTGTTTGTTTGCTTGTTTTTTGGGAAAATAAACCATAAAAAAGCAGCTTTGAATGGACAATAAACTTCTTTTGCCTGCGTACGGCACATTCCCATGGTGCATCAGTGTCACTTTGATGATGTTTGATTTAAAGTTTGTTTTGATTTTCTGACAAATGGCCACTACAGACTGTGTGACTTTAGTAGTTTATTGTTGAAACTGTGTGTTACTGCTATTCTTGAGCAGGTCTCCCTTGTAAAAGATCTCAATGGGACAAACCTAAAAAGAAACAAAGAAAATGACAGTCTGGCTTATCAATGGTGAAACATCCTGGGTGTAAAGGAAAGGAAATATAAGCTGCCGTATGCTCAGCTTCAGAGACAGGATACGTTTTCTTTTTACCACATGAAGGTTGTAAAAATGAGAACGTGAGAAACAAGGGGTTCAAGTTCATGTTGAAGTCTTCCAACTTTTAAGCCACCATCTTTATTGAACTTTAACCCAGAGCCAAAGTGCCTGAACAGAACCATCAAAAGCTTTAAATGCTGCTTTAGTTTCTAAGAGTCAATATTGCCTTTCATTTGTTCATCTGAGTGAATCTGTTCTCTAAAACACACGAGCTCTGAGACATTAGTAATAAATAAAACAAATTAAGAAGACAGGGCTGCCCATTGTTTTCCTTTTATAGACACTGCTGTCATATCTTATTTTAAGTTCTCTTGACTTTTGTCCTTTACTCAGAGTTGATGAGGAAGTTTCAATAGTTTTATGGTTGATCTAATGAACCTTTGTGTTGAACAAATCAACTACAATAAAAAATGAATAGTTGAGAGACTAAGTGTGAAAAAGTAAAATCAGAACAAAATGAGATTCTTATTGTTTAATACTGAAGCAACTTGAAGTTTTTTCTCAGGGCTGTGCACAGAGAACATCCCTCAATAACTGATTTACACTTGTTGTTCAATTGTGCTTCGGTTGCCAGGAGACTGAATGAAGTGACCTTTGACACCGTCATCAAACAATAAACATGAATGATATTGGCACAAACAATCCCTGGCCACAGCAAAAAGTTTGACAAAGTTTAAGTTAATTATTGTCTGTCGACAGAGAATCATGTTACATGTGTTAAATTACAGTTTGTGTTGTTTTAAAAGCCTGATAAACTAATAATATTGACCAGCTTGGTTTGTTGTTAGAGCCTTGTGTGTTGATAATGTAGATTTTTACTGTTTTATGATCAATAAATTGACTGCAAATTAAAGTTCTATTTTCAATTTTCACCTGTAAGAAAACTAGCAAACATATTTAATCTTTTAATGTAGCTGTGTGAAAATCCATCGTACTGTTTTGTTTGTAAATGTCCATAATGTCTGAAAGAGTCTAATCTGTTCATTCATATGTTACATGTTCATATTCATGTAACTGCTTTAAGTACCAGCAGTCAGTGAACATGTTGTATATAGAAGCGCAGCATGAGGGGAACAATGAAGTGGTGAAACTTCACCGCACTGTTACCCTTTAACACTTGATTTGTTACTTTTTGTCAGATATGTTTGTCATGTTTTATTTCTAAATGTTCATAATGTCTGAAAAGACGAGAGTGTAATCTGTTCTTCATATATTACATGTTTATATTCATGTAACTTCTTCAGCTCTCGCGGTCAGTGAATGTTCTACATAGAGCTAGCGTAGCATGAGGGGAACAACAGATGGTGCACATGAACATTTAATTTGATCTGTTATTGTTTCTTTTGCTTTGACTGACAAATTACACAAAGAGACATAAACAACAGTCCTGTGATATATACACACGTGTGATTGTATTTGTCGAGTTGTGTTTGAGGTCCATGTTATTGATATATTTCTGCTCCTCTGTATATGTATGTAAGTGAATGAGACACATTAGACACACCTACAACACCATGTGAAGTAGAGGCTTAAAATCAACCACAGAAATAGTTAAACATCAAACAACACTTCTTGCAGCACTGTTGTATCACATGACATCACACAGGTGTTTCTATTGTTCAGGGGTCCGTTTCACAAAGCAGGTTTATTGAAAACTCTGAGTCTGTTGACCCTGAAATGAGGGAAACTCTGAGTTTTCCGTTTCACAAAGGGAGGTAACTCAAACCAGAGAAAGAGGGGTAACTCTAGCCTGTTTCACAGAGAGAGGTAACTTAAGCTCTCGGTCAGTTACCGTAGTAACAGACTCTATGAACCTCACCTGGTCGCGAGCAGGTTTTCTTCAGGACACTCAGAGTTTCGCTCTGTCTCCTCCCTCTAGAATATAAAACCCTCATTCACTTCCTCGTTCATTCAGCCCGTCTCACGCGTGTTTGAGCGGTTACAAATTAAAAGAAGAAACGTTGCGTCTCTGCGCTGCTCTGACCGCTTTGCAAAAGTCTTTTATAATTATGATAAAAAAATCAAAAGACAAATCTGCGTCAAAGTCATCATGTGTAGATTTTCCACCACCACTGCCGAGAGCGCTCAGATAAGACGCCGTAAGTTATTGGATTTTATTTTTTTTAAACTAACACATTCAGTTTAATCAACATGAATTATAATGTATGTGAAGTCAGCATCATGTTAGGGATAAAGCTGATGCTCATTAAAACAGCCACTGAATGATATTTAATCTGTTTCATATTTAAAATATGACTGAAGTGCTTCCATGTATGTTTTTCTCTGCATTGCTCCTAAATTAATATAAATTTTAGCTTCCGGTCGTGATTAAGTATTAAATATATAGACCAGTTCAAACTTGCAAATTAACTCGAGCAGCAGTTTCTTCCCACGCCGCTTCTCTCTCTTTTGCAGCTGCAGCCGTGTTACTTTATTTTTCTAAAAACATGCTCCACTGGTGTGACGTAGGAGGACCTCTTTTTGTGTACCGTTGCCATGGTGAATCGTGTTGTCGGGGTCCATTAATGCTGGCTTTTTACAGTCAGCGTGCACGCACTTAACTCCGGGTGAACCTACTCAGAGTTGATTGAACTAACTCTGATCAGCTGTTCTGGAACCGAAAACTCAGAGTTAGATCAACTCAGAGTTCAGGGTTAGACTCAGAGTTTGTTTAACCTGCTGTGTGAAACAGACCCCAGGTCACTCAGTGTGGTTAACCAACAGACTGAATTTAAGCTCCAGTCAAACTAAGATTTTCTTGTTCCTTTTA
This sequence comes from Semicossyphus pulcher, assembly GCF_022749685.1. Classification (NCBI taxonomy): domain Eukaryota; kingdom Metazoa; phylum Chordata; class Actinopteri; order Labriformes; family Labridae; genus Semicossyphus; species Semicossyphus pulcher. The sequence goes on along the minus strand of NW_027211615.1, from coordinate 30,254,536 downwards.
CTGTTTGGTTTGTTCCAGCAATGCAGTCAAAAAGCAACACAGCACATCAGAGCGTCCACCACCTCTACTGTTCCCAGGTCAGTTTAACAGCCGCTCACACAAACATGATGAAACCTGTGGGTTACGTTACCTTCTGATGGTGACAATAATCTGCATGAAGCCGATGAGTGAAGGAGAAATTAAAAAGCAGCTTCAGTCAGGAAACCAACCAGAGGAAGAACAAACATGTCACTGACAGCAGGAGCTTTTCAAAGGTCTGTTATTCACATACAGCCACACCTCTCTGTGCTCGTCTTCAGACTGAAGGGTTCTTTAAGGACATGTGATCAGAGCAGCTCTGAACTTTGGGACGAACCACCTGGAACAACTGCAGTCAAACATTAACAGACAGAATAAAACTTTATGGATTATAAAGTTCTGAGGACAACAGCGTGTGTAAAGACTGTTTCTGTACAGTGTGTAAGTGGACTGTGTGTTTGCTGGCAGTGTTTACAAGGACATTGTTTTTAAATCTTCTAAACAAACATCAGGAGGGTTAATACAACTCATGTCTTATAAACATGATGTGGCAGTTTCCCCTGCCACTGGTAACACACCACACCAGCACACCATCACTCATTTCACATGCCACATGTTAGCCAGGTAGCATGCTACTGATAGTTTAGTGGGTGCACACACTGAACTACGTTTAACATTGCAGTAAGTTGCCTGTGCTATTTCCCCCATAAAGTTTCACAGAAACACATTTAAACACATTGTTGTGGTTTTGAGTTAAATCTTTATTGTTCAAAGTTGGTGTATCATGAGTTTGTAATTATAATTATGTTTTTCTTTTCTTACCACAGTGCTTCCTGGTGCTGGGCAGTGACAAAGGACCTGAGCATAGTTTGAGGGTGTCTTTTATAGTGCCTGAGTAAAAGTATGGAGCATGCTCAGTCCATCTTACTGCACCATACCAACTGATGGGAGAGTCTAAGGGAGTTGTGAATTAATTCTTAGCTTGGATATCATGTGAAAGCTTTGATGACTCCGTTAATTTGTGGTAAATTAATGTAAATAGACTTTGTAATGGGTTCTGATGTTGAAAATAACATGTAGGGTTTAATTGATTACTTTATTGAGTTCAATTAAAGATGGTATGGTCCAGTGGGAGGGGCTTAGCCCTTAAATGGAGGGAACCTACACTGCCTCAGCAGTCAGAGAAGGACTGTGGTGCTGTATGGAGGTTCTGGCCTGTGGATGTAAATATTTTTCTGCTGCATTTTTGTTTCATTTGCTCAGCTGTCCCTTGACTGTTTTTGAAGAGCAATAAACCACTTAATTTTTTTGCATCAATTGGACTTTGTCTTGCTACCCTTTTTGAACGTTTGGAGGTTAAATTACACCTTTTTCAGTAAGCCTTTCGACCTACTACCCTCACTCTAGGTCAGAGTGTAACACATGATTGAACTGAGGTTGTCTTAATTCTCTTACAGAAAAGTTTCTGTTTGAAGTCTCCAGCCATAAAACTGTGTTGAATATCAGACAAATAGTGTGTCTTGCTGTGCGCTTTATTGTGCGAACAGACGGTCCAACAAGTCTGACAGTTTTTACACTTAGTCAAAGTCTACTCTTATTTCATTTGGATGTTAGCATTAATCCACAGCTATCTGTGTCTGTGCTCACCGTTACTGACTTGGTAGGCTGTTCAGTATTTGTCATACATTGATTTTTTTGTGACGGCCCGTGTCATGGGAGTCAGGACTGTTTGTTTTTTTCTGCAGCAGAGACGACAGGCTAACGTCGAAACGTCGGCCTAACAAGCTGCAACACAGCACAGTAACGCCTTTCCATCCACGGTCTGGTAACGTAACATCTGGGCAAAGCCAGAATAACTCACAGTACCGGCTAAGCAGGAATGTTTATATCGTAATGTTATTGATTTGATTTGTTACCCAGTTGTATTGTTGTAATGTCTGTTTAGTCAGGTGTTGATTGTAGTTGAGGTTACTTATGCTTACACAAAGACATCGTCTGCATGCTAAATTGACCTCGCTCTTTCCTAACCCGGCACTCTTAAGACTTTCACTCAGACAATATTTTGGACTGACCTTTTGACCTTTTGACCAGACTAAACAGCCAGGGATTCAACCTCGCGGTTCTTTTTCTGGGTCTCGACCTGTCCCATGTGCTTAGTGCAAGTTGGTTGAGACAAAGGACAGCATTCAGTGGCCATCTTTGAATCGGCCATTTTATGAGTTCTTTGTCTCCCCTAGACGTGGTCTCTTCATGGACACAACCTCCATTTGGGTCTCTGCCTGTCCTGAGACAGACATGCCCTTTTCTCTCTCTGTCATACACACACACACACACACACACACACACACACACACACACACACAAATATTAGCGTTAGTTAGATTACATGTTTCGTGTTTTACTTCTGCTTTTATCGTCTTTTTAAATAAATCACTGTGAAATAAAATGCTGTCTGTTTAATGTTGCACATGAATGAATACTGCCAACCTCTTCTGCGTTTTAACTCCTTCAACCTTCAACCTACTAGCTATCAATAATTGGGTTATAGTTATTAAGTTAATTATTAATCAGAGTCTGAATTGATAGTCCAGCATACTTTATGAGACTGAGGTAATTAGATGGTTATTTTTTAACTTCCTTATGTGGTGCCCCATACAGAGGTGATTTCATGTAGATTAAATCATATCATTTATATTAATAATTATTTTTAATAATTGTTAATTTCTTTTAATAGCCATTTTTAATACCTCCCTTTACTTATGGTAAATGGTAAATGGACTGTACTTATATAGCGCTTTTCTAGTCTTTGCGACCACTCAAAGCTGCTTTTACACTACATGTCACATTCACCCATTCACACACCTAAAGTGCCCAACTTTCAATCAGATATCACATTCATACCCGTTGGCTATGCCACCGGGAGCAATTTGGGGTTCAGTGTCTTGCCCAAGGACACTTGACATGTAGCCTGAGGGAGCTGGGGATCGAACCTCCGACCTTCCGATTGAAAGATGACCGACTCTACCACTGAGCCACAGCCGCCCCGTGGACTTATGGAATCTGACTTAGAGGCATAGTCCGGTCCCAACACCGGCATAGACTGTAAGGGCTCTATTTACACGCAGACGGACTAAAGCGCATGGCGCTAAGTGATTGGGGGCATGTCAGACCCACTGTTACTCGGCGCACAAGAGGTTGGCTTAAAGCCCTGGATTATTCATAGGTGTGTTTTCAGCATAACATGAATCAAACCAATCAGAGTGTCCGCTGTCTGACGTTTATTAAAGTGCTGTGTGCTGACCATCAAAGAAAGGTCGGCTGTAAATGTTTATTTACTTCTTGTTTCTGCTGCATCACATGGCTGTATTTTCCAGTGTGTGCGTGATGGACACTGGACAGTGTTTTAATATCTGTGGACACAATTGTCGGTGCCACAGGTAGTTCTGTTTGCAGTTTGTTATAAATGTACCTCTTAGTTGTGTGTGTGTCTGTGTGTTCTGCGTGAATCAGAGTGAGCTTGGTGTCTCTGTAGTTTTTGGCCCGTGCGTGGCTCGAGCAAGAATCTCCCTGAGGTGAAGCAGCACTTCTCACCAACTCAACTGAACAAACCGAAAGCAGTTTCATGTTTTAAGGAGACGAGGGAAACAAAGGCTTGTCGTCTGTCACATAATCGTTATTTCAGTGTATCTGCAAACACACTGCTTTGTCCTCATGAGTCAAAGCGCTGCTGTGCGTCCCCGTGTGAGTGACAAGCAGACTCATGTGAACTCTCAGATGTACAGTACTGTGCAAACGTTTATGGCAAGTGTGAAAAAATGCTGGAAATTAAGAATGCTTTCAAAAATATAAATAACAATTGTTTATTTTTATCACTTTACAAAATGATCAGTGAGCGAACAAAAGAAAAATCTAAATCAAATCAATATCTGGTGTTACTACCCTTTGCTTTCAAACCAGCATCAGTTCTTACAGGTACACCTGCACGCAGTCAGGGATGTTGTAGGATTATAGTCAGGTGTATGATCAACTAACTATACCAAACAGGTGCTAATGATCATCAGTGTCACATGTAGGTTGAAACAGTCATTAACTAAAACAGAAACAGCTGTGTAGGAGGCTTAAAACTGGCTGAGGAACAGCCAAACTCTGCTACCAAGGTGAGGCTGTGGAAGACAGTTTCATGTCACAGGTCAGACACCATGGCAAGACTGAGCACAGCAACAAGACACAAGGTAGTTATACTGCATCAGCAAGGTCTCTGCCAGGCAAAGATTTCAAAGCACACTGGGGTTTCAAGATGTGCTGTTCAAGCTCTTTGGAAGAAGCACAAAGAAACGGGCGACGTTGAGGATCGTAGACGCAGTGGTCGGCCGAGGAAACTTAGTGCAGCAGGTGAAAAACACATCAAGCTTATTTCCCTTCCAAATGGGAAGATGTCCAGCAGAGCCATCAGCTCAGAACTGGCAGAAACCAGTGGGACCCAGGTACACCCATCTACTGTCCGGAGAAGTCTGGCCACAAGTGGTCTTCATGGAAGAGTTGCAGCCAAAAAGCCTCCGACATGGAAACAAGGCCAAGCCACTCAACGATGCACGAACACATAGGAACTGGGCTGCAGAGAAATGGCAGCAGGTGCTCTGGACTGATGAGTCACAATGTGAAATATTTGGCTGCAGCAGAAGGCAGTTTGTTCGCCGAAGGGCTGGAGAGCGCTACGATAACGAGTGTCTGCAGCCAACAGTGAAGCATGGTGGAGGTTCCTTCAAGTTTGGGGCTGCATTTCTGCAAATGGAGTCGGAGATTTGGTCAGGATTAATGGTGTCCTCAATGCTGAGAAATACAGGCAGATACTTATCCATCATGCAATACCATCAGGGAGGCGTATGATTGGCCATGTATTCTGCAGCAGAACGACCCCAAACATACAGCCAATGTCATGAAGAACTATCTTCAGCGTGAAGAAGAACAAGAAGTCCTGGAAGTGATGGTATGGCCCCCACAGAGCCCTGATCTCAACATCATGGAGTCTGTCTGGGATTACATGAAGAGACAGAAGGATCTGAGGAAGCCTACATCCACAGAAGATCTGTGGTTAGTTCTCCAACATGTTTGGAACAACCTACCAGCCGAGTTCAGAAACTGTGTGCAAGTGTACCGAGAAGAACTGATGCTGTTTAGAAGGCAAAGGGTGGTCACACCAGATATTGATCTGATTTAGATTTCTCTTCTGTTCATTCACTGCATTTTGTTAACTGATGAAAATGAACTATTAACACTTCCATGTTTGAAAGCATTCTTAGTTTACAGCATGTTTTCACACCTGCCTGAAACTTTTGCACAGCACTGTATGTCCATAATGCACCCTTTAAATAGCAGAGACAGACTTTAGACTCCAGACCAGGTTTTGGTTGGTTTAAGGAGCAGTTGCTTTCTGCATCCTCAAGATAGCAACGCGTCACCAGTTTACCTGACCAAACCTCTTTTAAAGACCAACACACCTATGGGTGCTAGCGTGGGTGCAAGATCACTTGCTATTTACACAACGTGGGCGCTGGGGGTGAAAATGACGACTGCGTCCAGTGGAAACTCGCAGTGACACTTATGGTGAGAGCCAGAGTTCTAAACTCAATGCTTAAAGGAGAACTCCACAAACCAATGGGTGACATTATGGTGGCTGCGTCCATTATTGTAGACTATGGTGAAAACATGAGCTGATAAATGATGTGAAAGAGAACTCATCATGACACCAGCTCTTCCACACGTCCACGTGATCAAAAGCAAATTCAACAACACAGGAAACTTTTGTTTTGTTTTAGCTTCTGCACACAGAAGGTACAAACTTATCAGCCTCACCTGCAGAAAGAAAGAGAGAGCAGACAGGAAGATCCCCTGAGGTCACAAGACTGAAACTTCAAAATAAAGTATTTAAATGTTTAAACCCACAGGGGGAAAAGAATGAAGGCATCTTTATTTTGTCTTTTTGCAGACATGGTAACATACTTGTTTTTAGGAATGTTCGTCGAAAGATTTGTCATGAAGGTAATAAACTGTGGTTCTCACTGTGTACCTCCTGTCGTCTGGTCTGCGTCCCCGACTTCTGTTCCACTACTGTGAGTACATCTCTGCTCATAAATCTCTTTAATAAACTTACTCTGATGATTTAACAAACTCTCAGACTCTTCAGTGAGCCTGTCGTGCTTGTCACCCCTCCATTCAATGATTACATCCGGTCTTGTCTGATGGTTGTTTCTGGTCTGTCTGGTTTCCTGGATGCTGATTCGATCTGTCTGACCTCATGTTCATCATTGACCTCTCCAGTCCCTCCCTCTGTGATGTAGAGCTCTGTGTAGATCTGATTCAGAAGGGTTGGGTTTCCTGCTTTAGCGATCCCCTCAAACACACACTGGAACTTCTCCTTCAGGTTAGACTTGAGTTTCTGTCGGCACTCTGCAGCAGCAGCTCCTGAAAGAACAAACATGAAATGTGATTAATAAGTTTAAGCTTCAATCAATCAGATGAATTTAAACTTTAAGACCTCAGGATGGTATTTATTTCCCTCCTCTCTGAAATCTCTTCAGCTCATCAGGTGTGAACAGTTTCTCACAGGTCATAGATGTGATCAAATGTGTGCATCATATAAACAGCAGAGTTTTAAATGTGACCCTCTCCCATGTTGCCTCCATTTCCTCTTTCCATCATGTTAAATGTGTTAAAATCCTCTTACTGCTCTGCAGACAGTCAGCCAGCTCCTCCTGCTTCATTCTCCTCAGGAAGTGCAGTGTGATCTTCACAAATGCCTCTCTGCTGCTCCTCCTCTGCTCCTCCTCCTCACTGTCCAACACCTCCTCATCCTCCCTCTGACTCTCTAAGCATTCTGGGTAATCTGGACTCAGACCCCTCTGGATCTTCTTCAGCTCGTTCTTCACAAAACTGACGATGTTCTCCTCCAGCAGCTGGAACAGAACGAGAAGTGAACTTTGACTCGTAGAAGTCAACATCAGATCATCAGTGACAGACAGAAAGCCTGCTGGTCTGCAGAGTGCAGCATGGACACTGGATCACGATGGTAGTTCAGTGTTTAGTCTGTGGATGGTCCTGTCTCCTAGAAACTAAGTTCATATCAGATGAGATTCATGTTGGAGAAATATCCTGCTCTGGTTTCACACAGAAAAAGTCTGCAGTGACTTTGGACACGATGTGTTTGTTTGAATGAAGCTGAAACCACAAACTGTCATGAACATGAACCAAAGTGTTTCTGTTGTTTAAACACAAACTGACTCAGTCTGTGAACTCTGCTCTCTGCTGCCAAAGTCTGTGTGAGACCACCATCCACCACGACCTCTGACCTCTGACTCTGTGAGGTACAGAAAGGCTTCCTTCAGTCCATCAAACACTGACTGTGAACATGATTCAGGCAGAGTAGTCTATCTAGTGGAGCCTGTTAGAAACACTGCTGGATCCTCCTACACACACAGGACACACATGAAGCTACATGCTCAGTACAGTTATTAATGTGGACAAGACGGTTTACTGCTGCTGGATCCTGATAGAAACACAGACACTGACAAATGTTCAGGTTTAAAGTCTTACCTTTGTCAATCAGAATTATCTTAAAATCTATAAGTCGACCCATAGACCGGTCACTCTTTAAGGACACACAGCTGGCAGCAGGTCCAGGTCCAGGAAGCAGAAGCTGCTGGTTTGTCCCTCGTCAGCCTGGTGTCTGTGTGCATTTGATCTGAGGACAGAGTCACATCCTCATAACTCCAGTGTGACGTCAGAACCAGTCTAACCTGAACCCCAGTCAGTGTCAGAGAACTCACAGATCAGAGGATGTAGTTCTACTATCAGACCTGTAGATGGTGCTAACCAACCTTTGAATGAAACATCAGAGGTGTGATGAAGCAGCAGATTGGATCACATTAGGCTTGTTCGAGATGACTGCCGGCTCGCCTCGACAACAGGCGAGAGCAGCCGATTGCAGTCGGGGGAGGAGTCATAAAGTCGGACACTTCTTTGTTGACAGGTTTGCTGCTCGCCTCGTCAAGCATCTATAACACCAACACCTCACTGTAAATTGAAGTGACTAAAGTCTTCATTTGTTGTTGTTGTTGTTATTATTATCATTATTACTATCATTATTATTTTAATTGGATTTAATATTAAGTTCTCATTCTATTTTATTCAGAACTTTTGATAGTTATTTCAATATAATGTCAGGGGTTGAGGGGCAAGGTAATTGGAGGGATCTACATTTCTGCCAAGTGGCTCCACCCACTCCCAATTAACAGTATTGGGAGCAGGTGTGGGAAGGCACACACCTGGGGCTGATCTACACATCAAGGGAGTACAAAGGGAATCAGGGGCTGCTTCTCATGTCTCTTAAATTGCATCCATGTTTCCTTCACTTGCGTCGTTCACTTGCGTCTTAGTCCCTCCCACCAGAGATGCATGGAGAGACGTGAGGAAACCAAGAGAGGAGAGAGGAAACGAGGGAATGTTTTTTAAGAGACATGAGACGTCCTTTCCGATGAAGCGTCACGTGCTGCGACGTCCGTTTGTGATGATGGCGTCATCTGATCACCGCTGGATCAGCTGTCAGTCTGCTTTAACAGCTGTTTGTGTCTGCACACATGTGCTCTGTATTCATTCTAATGAAACACACAGTAACAGTGTTTCCTCTCTGTGTCCTGTTACCTGTGTAACAAACACCTGCACATGAAGAACAGGCTGCAGTCTGTGTTCCTGCTGCAGAGCCAGACGGACATTTCTTACAGCACTGTGTCTTTATATTATTTGTTCATTATTTACATGTTTGATCACAGATAATCTGATCTGAGTTAATTATTTAATAAGCCCAAATACTGTCTGCTCATGAACTATGGACATTATTGATTAGGCTCAAAGTTTCAGGATAAATAGAAATCACGTCATGCTGATCAAACCCGACCTCACTGATGATCACGCTCACACGTAGTGTTACCTGCTGACAGAGAGACGCTCCTGCTCCCTCTGAATTCATTCATTCATCTGTAATAAAAGTTAGCAGGGAAATAACTGATCATGATGAGAGGTATTTCTTTAGATTAAATTTAATAGAAATGAATCTGTATGAAACTTATTTTTACTCAGAAAACAAATCAAATGTGCAGTTATTCACTGCATTTTATATATTTTACGACAAGTTATGATCAATATTTCGTTATAAACGATCTCAGCTTGTCAGATACCAACTCATTATACCGGCGTTGTTTATAGTCGGTTTCAAGGCGCCCTGTAAAGTCTGTTTTAAGGTCCGCTTCTTCCTCTCTGCGATATGAAACTCTGGTGATGTTGTGAAGTTTCACATCAGTCCGATCTGCTGCAGCGTCCAATCACTAACTGATATCTAATAAGGGGGCGTGTCGGCCAGTAAAAGACTTCCGTGAAGGCTGCTCTCGTGTATCCTCTCATATCGTTCTTCGAAACTCCCTCCTCTCTCCTCGCTCCTCAGAGCAGCGATAAGAGCTTTGAGACGGTTCTCAATATGGCGGCTCCGTGATTACTTCTGGTTCGGGTGAGGAGCGAGGAGCTATCAAATAAGAGACTTGGGAAGCAGCCAGGGAGTTCAGTTTGTGTGGCACATGCTGGGAATAGGAGGCTCTCTGTGTCTTGCAATGTGAGACCCAAGGTGAACTTTGTGGTGACATTTTTGAGTTCGGTTAGCGACCCGGCTAAGATAGTCTTTTTCTTTTGGAGATTAACATATTTTTATTGTGATTTTCACATTGATTTAAACATTGACATTTAAACATGGACATTTTAACACATTATACCCCAATCTGGCAAAATAAATAAATAAAATAAAATAAAAATAAATAAATAAATAATAATAAAAAAAATGGTAATAATAATGTAGATAAATAATAATTAAATAAAACAATAATAAATTCCAATAGGATCACAGCAGTGCATAAGTTACAGAACTTGTACAATTAATCACATTTCAAGGTTGTGAGTTTCTAGAAAGTCTATATAAGGTCTCCATAAATGAGCAAAATTATTTTTCTTTTTTGCAATATATGTTAGTCTCTCCAAAGCGAGACAGGACATCAGTTCTTTAGTCCACATTCCAATAGAAGGTGCGTCCATACTTTTCCACAATAGTGCAATTATCCTCCTGGCTTGTAAGAGTCCAAAGTCAATGAGCAGTGAATGCTGCTGAGACACAACAAAGTTTTCTGGATATATTCCCAGTAAACATATTTTGGCTTGCAACGGAACTTTCCTTCCAACTATGAGCCCGATACAATGTATTACATTTTTCCAGAATTGGTGTATCTTTAAGCATTCCCATAAACAATGAATTAGTGTACCCTTTTCTTCTCTGCATTTCACACAAATATCAGGTACATTAGGGTATATGTGATTCAATCTGCAAGGTGTAAGATAAGTGCGCATTAACCACTTATATTGTAGCAGCTTATATTTCGTATTAACAGACTGGGTCTGCGCCTTAAAACAAGCCCTTTCCCAGTCAGCTTCTTGGATATCCTCCTTTAAATCAGTTATCCATGCCTCCATCTTTTTGGAAGATGACTCTTTCGAATGTTGTAACAGTAAATCATAAAACAGTGAAAATTGTCATCTGCCATCCATGTGGGATAGAGTCAATTTCTCAATTTTAGATAGTGGAGGTACAGACAGTTGTTTATGCGTGGATAAAATAAAATGTTTCAGTTGGAGGTATTTAAAGAAGTGTTTTCTTGGAATATCATATTTCTCACACAGTTGATTATATGACATCAAGCTACCTTCTGCATATAAATCCAAAATTTTTGCAGCACCTTTGTTAAACCACATCCTTATTGCCCTACAGGGGTAAACTGTGATAATGCTGGTGTGTCTCCGACCTGTTGGTGTGCAGAGTACCACACTGAAATGGTATTTTGAAGAAACTGATTTTTTGTTTGTTTAACCAGTCTCCTGACACTTGCTGAATATAAATAAAGCTTGAGAGGAAGCCCTAGTGTTGACGTCTCCTCTATAGTCACCCAAGCAGGAGGAGAAGTTACTGAAAAGTAATACATTGCTGTCCTAAGCTGGGCGGCCCAGTAATACAGTTTTAGATTGGGGAGCTGAAGCCCCCCTCTTTCATATGGTAAATATAATAGTTTTAGTTGTAGCCTGGCCTTTCTGTCATTCCAAATGAATTGGTTCAATATATTATTAATGTTATGAAAAAAGATTTCGGGTAAAGGAAGCGGAAGTGATTGAAATAGATATAGAAACTTTGGTAATGTAAGGGGTTTGGTTTGGACCCAATAGCAGCACAAAGACAGGCAGGTATCGTTGGTAACAAACTTTATTGACACAAGAGCAGGAATCAAAGGCAGTAGGCAAAACAGTCTATCTTCTGGCCGCTGGCCTTTAACAGTCTCTGGTGGGGATTGTAGAGTAGGTTCAGCCGAACCAAACCAGGATACTGGTGAGTAACGTCCGTGAAGCTCAGTCTTGTACTCACTCAGTGAAGGGATAATCAGAGTCACAGAACTGCAGGATGCCACAGAGGAGACGAGAGTGACACTCACTATGTAGAGCTGAATCAGGTAATCACCGGATAGCCAAGGGAGCAGACAGGCAGAATCCAGAAAGGGACAGGCGAGGATCGTGGTCGGGGACGGAAGGCTGAGGTGATTACCAGGAGATCGGTCAGGCAGGATGGTCAGAGGCAAGCAGGGTCGAAACCGGGAGATCAGGCAGAAAAACGCTGGAGAGTCTGGTGCAAGCATCGAGAACAATCTGGCAATGAGTGAGAGTGGAGCTGGGGCTTAAATGCAGCCAGAGCAGAGCAGAGAGCACAGGTGAGTGGAGTTGGCTTGATGAGAGGGGTGTGTCTGATTGGCAGATTGAAGCAGGCAGGTGCAGAGTGGTGAGGCAGAGAAGAACTGTGACAGGTAAGACCAACATTTTAATTATGTTTATGCGACCAATCATAGATATAGGCATCCTGGTCCATCGATTTAGCATCTCCCTCACCCCGTCCACCAGGGGGTCATAATTTAACGAAGCTATTTGTTTCACATCAGGACTGATTTTAACCCCCAAATATGTAAAGCCTTCTTTAGTGGCTGTGAATGGTGTATTTATAATAGGCTGCAGTCTTTCATTTTCCTTCAAAAACATTAGTGCAGATTTGGAATTATTTATTTCATAGCCTGATATGTTTCCAAATGTTTCTATTAAATTCTTTAATTGGGGAATACTATCTTTTAAATTTGTTAAAAAAATTATTATGTCATCCGCGTATAAAGCTATGCGATGCTCATATCCTCCAATAGTTATACCCGTGATGTCTTTATGAGCTCTTGTGGCCATGGCCAAGGGCTCAATAGCCAACACAAAAAGCAAAGGCGATAACGGACACCCTTGTCTCGTTGATCGGTGGAGAGTAAATGGTTTAGAGACATTATTATTGGTAAATATTTCAGCAGTTGGGTTTGTATACAAGAGCTTTATCCATCTTAGAAAATTTGCACCAATTCCAAACCGCGGGAGCACGTTAAAAAGGAAACCCCACTCGATCCTGTCAAAAGCTTGACGCGCGTCTAAGGATAACACAGCTGCATCTCTAGAGTTGTGTTTTTCACACAATATGTTCAGAACGCGCCGAATATTATGAAATCCATGTCTATTTTTGACAAAGCCATTTTGATCATTGTCAACGAGATGGGGAAGATACGACTCCAGTCTTCTGGCCAAGGCCTTGCAGAGTATTTTAATGTCACACCCCATCAGACTAATAGGCCTGAAAGAGGAGCATTCGTTTGGTGGTTTGTTTGATTTCAGGATTAAAGTTATTATCGCAAGTCTCAAGGATGGAGGGAGTATTCCCTTTATATAGGATTCCATAAACATGTCCAATAATGGGATCAAAAGTTTCTCCCCAAATCTCTTGTAAAATTCAATTGGAAAGCCATCCGGCCCTGGTGCTTTTCCGCTCTGCATACTTTGAATGGCTTCTGCTAATTCCTTCGTTGTTAGACTGCAATCCAATTCCTTTCGCTCATTTTCTGACAAAGTCTGAAACCTCAATTGATGTAGAAAAGAATTTTGACTGCGTAAATCATCTAAACGCTCTGATGTATACAAGGCCTCATAGAAATCCCTAAAAACTTTATTGATCTCCACTGGTTCTGAAGTCATATCACCTGCAGGTGTCTTAATGCTGTTGATTGCTCTGTCTAACTGTTTTTTCTTAAGTCGCCAAGCCAGCAGTTTACCACATTTTTCTCCTTGATCATAGTAAGACTGTTTTAGCCACATTAAATTTTTTGCGACTTTTTCTATAGATAATTTGTTATATTTGGCTCTCATAATTTGTAAATTCTTTGCTTTCTGTGGACTGTAATTATCATACAATTCCTGTTCCAACATTCTAATTTGGTTTTCAATTGTCTCCATTTCCATACGTTGTTGTTTCGCTTTAGACTTCGTAAAGCTAATAATTTCCCCCCTGATATATGCTTTAAATGCCTCCCATGTAACACAAGCATCAGTCTGGTCACGATTGATTTCAAAATAATTGTTAATGCATTCTTCAGCAAATTTGGTAAACTTTGCATCCTGCAGTAACTCAACAGGAAATCTCCATCTCTTAGGGTTATGAATAAATGTATCTATATGTAAATTTAATGATACCGCCGCATGATCACTAATGACAATGCTATCATACCAGCATTCTTTAATTTTTGAAAGAAGTCCAAATGAGACCAAAAAATAGTCAATTCGCGAGTGGGTGCCATGTGTACTTGAATAACAGGAGTATTCAACTTTATCTGGATGTAGTTCCCTCCATACTTCAACCAAATTCAGATCTTTACAGGACTGCAATAGTATTTTCCTTGTTTGTATATGAGTAGAATCAAGGTTAGTAGAGCGATCTTTTGTGGGGACTAAAGTGCAATTAAAATCACCACCAATAATGTACATACCTTGCAAGGTGGACAGAGTGAGGAAGAGATTCTGAAAAAATGTTGGATTATCATCATTTGGACCATAGACGCAAACCAGATTTAGTCGACATGTGGATATGTTACCTTGAATAATGATATACCTACCATATTGATCACAAATAACATTAGTAGTTTGGAACGGGAAAGATTTATGTATAAATATAAGCACACCCCTAGCATGATTGCTGTATGGAGCACACAAGACCTGACCTGGCCATCTCTTTTGCAACCTATCAATTTCTGTTGCTCTTAAATGTATCTCCTGCAAGAAAACTATTTGGGACTTAAGTTGTTTGATTCTGTTTAAGACTTGCTTTAATTTGGCTATTTCTCTCAGCCCCCTAACATTCCAACTAGTGATTTTTATTTTAGACATATTGGTGTTTTAGTCTTGTGAGCAAGATGCAGCTCTGTCCTGCCAGATAGACCATATAAGTAAACAAAGACACTGCTGATAGGAGCCTCGATGACGTGTAAGAGAAAAACAGAACAAAACAAACAAACAAACAAACAAACAAACAAAAAACCAACAACAACGTGCCAGATACACCCCCCCCACACACACACACTTCCCCAACTGAAGTGTTTTAAGACCTGAACACTGTTCCCGTCGTTCTCCATCTTCGCTAAATGAATGAGGAGCACTGATCCACATTTACATGAGGAGCAGTTAATTAGTCAATGTAAGTCTTGAACCCATCAACAACCGTGCACTACACTTACAACAATCAACATAGTTTTCCCCTAGATATTCAAAAAGGGACGGATTTGTCTATAAAAAAATAAAATTATAATACATTGAAATTAAATTTACTCCCTTACCCACCCCCGCTTCCAGCCATCATTTTGCGTAAATGAGCTTCAGTAACAAAGTAAGAGAAAAGAAGAAAAACAACTTTGTCATAATGATAATGACTTTCAATTTTAAGAAAAACGGGGGTAGAGAGCTCAAATAGACCATGCCCGGTTCACACTCCGTTCGGATTGTTCATCATAAACAGTATGCAGTAAACTTATATCTTCTTAGTAAACCAAAAAAAAAGAACCTAAGTGTGCCGGGTCATTCATAGCATTCGTATTGCCAGTCCCATCAGTCCACCTCACTGTTACTGTACCTCTTACAGCGGTTACCTGTCATCAGAGGCTGACTGTGATGAGAAGAGTTAATCTTTAGGTTGAATTTTGCGGTGAAATTCCTCTGCTTCACGCGGTGAAGAGAAGAGGGACACCTTCCCGTCATGGACCACTCTCATCTTGCAGGGGTTTAGCTAGAATCCCCGAAATTTCCCCATCTCACCAAACAGCTTTCTGGCCGTGTTGAACTCCCGACGCTTCCGCATTGTTTCTGCTGAAAAGTCCTGCACCAAAGTGATCTTAGCTCCATCGTGTAGGATATTTTTCTGTGATGAAAGACGATAAACAGTCTCTCTATCCTGAAATTTCCAGAAGCGTATAAGAACGGCTCTGTGCTGGTTCGGCTTTGCCGGCGCCAAGGTGCGATGTACCCGCTCCAGCACCGGGGTCTGATCCGCACTCAGCCCCAGCCACTGCGGCAGCATTTCTCGGATAAAATCCAGCAAAGGTCACGTCCCTTCGGCGCCTTCTCTGAGACCAAACATGCGCAGGTTCTTCCTCCTTCTTCGGTTCTCCAAGTCGTCGGTCTTCATCTCCATATGTGTCAGCCGTTTTACAGTTGAAGCCAACTCCACCCGTACACTCTCAAGTTCCTCCTCTGCCGCCATCACTCGGTTCTCCGCTTCTCCGATGCGTTTCGTGTGCTCCGACACGTCCTGTTTAACTTCAGCCACTTTGTCTTCTAATGCAGTTATAGCACTGGTTACCTCTCCGAGGCGGTTATTAATGCCATCCATTTTTAGTCCGAAGTCGGAGCGGAGCGACTTTAGCTCTCTTAGCACATCTGCTATGTCGGCCATGCTACAAGCACCTGCTAGCTCGGGTGAGGCTCTTTTCTTGTTTTGAGCGGTCGGTTTTCGACCTCTGGTAAAAATATCACATTCCTTAGTCGCGTGAGATGTTGACATAGTTGACGCTGAGTGGGAAATCTGAATTCCAAGCCACTGTCCGGGGAATAAAAAGATTTTTGTGCACGGTTGATCAGAGCCTCTCTTCTAAGCTGCCATCTTCGTCGGGTCATGTCTTTCTTTTGGAGATTTAATGATAGCTCTCCTAAAGGAGCTAGATTCTGTCATTTTGTCAAAGACTTTCTGTTAGGGTAAATAAAAACCCTTTTCTTCCATTAACCTGACTCCAGGCCTTTCTCATTTCCCTATTTTGTGCCTCCTCACTCCTCGCTCCTCCTGCCTGTGACCCGGAAATGGATCCCTGCACACCATCTTGAAGGATGTCTCAATTCATAAAATGCATCTCGAGGAGAGAGGATCGAGGATTGAGGAGACTTGCCGGAGGAGCTATGAGCGAGGATACAGCGGTGTATCCTTTGCGGAAGTCTTTTCGGCACCGTGACGTAAAAAGAGGCGTGAAACACAGCTGGAATATACAAACCGCGGCGGGAGCCTTTTGCTGCATTTCTCTGCTCCTGGGACACCTGTTCCGTCTGAGCAGGTATTGTCCGCGGCGTGTCTCACATTTAACAGAGTGCACACCAGACTAACCCACAGCATGTCCACATGTTGCTCTTTCTTCATCACAACCAGAAGACAAACTGTCTCCTACAAAATAAGGACAGGTGTAGGCGTGGACTTTCGATTTTAAGCTTCCACGGCCTGATGTTCATGTATCGACCGTTTTTGAGCAGAAACAAAACATAACATTTTCGCGCGAGGCGCAGCAGGTAACTCATTCATTATTATAATCTGCAGACACGCCGTCAGGTCCGGACAGGATCTCATGTTTATTAAAGTTCTGTGTGCTGACCATCAAAGAAAGGTCGGCTGTAAATGTTTATTTACTTATTGTTGCTGCTGGATCACACGGCTGTGTGCTCACCTGTGTGCATAAAACGAACGCTGGACAGGTAATATCTGTGGGCACGATTCTTGGTGCCACGTAGTTATGCTTGAGGATTATAATAAATGTTCCTCTTATTTGTGTGAGTGTGTGTGTTAAATTAAAAAATAAACATGTATGACAGCCGTACATTCGCGTGACATTATGCCACGTTGTGAAGTGAATTAAAGGTAACTTGTCATAAACACTGTTCTGCTGACAGAGATCATAAAAAACAGCTTTTAAATGACGGCTCTGAAGCAGGGATGTCTCATGTTGTTAAATGTCTGTTGCCTCGACTCCTCTATCCTCGTGTCTATTCCTCGCCTCCTCCGCTCGCATCTCTGGTGGGAGGGACTAGGACGTGAGGAGAGGAGTCGAGGAAAGGACTCGAGGAGGTACAAACTGAGAAATGAGAAGAGCCTTCTGTGTCTGATTGCTGCACCACCATTTTTACCCTGTCCTCTGCCCAATCTTGACGGCATGACAGCTCCCTAAAAGTGAAGCCAAAACATTTTGAGCGCCCCCTGCTGACTGGCTGCAGTATAGGTCATGTATAGGCCTCCTCAATGTGAACAGATGGGACATGGGTCAAACTATAAAAACATGGTTTCTGTCTTTATAGTTAGTACTTATCTTATATTTAGTTCTTACTTATCAAGTTTATTGTTAATTAGTTATTTGATGCTGTAAAAAGGATGATTGACAGCTCCGTTGACAAATCCGGCTCCTGTGGCCGATCAGTTCCGTATTAGCAGAGTAGAGGAGGATCGGCGAGAGGAGACGCAGTTTTAATAAATCCTACAGTGTGCCTTGGATTGTTCACATTTTACCCTGCAATGACCCCTTCACAGGATGAATATATTTTGGACACGGAGTTACAATAATCCAACACAGAGGTCATGCATGGACTAGTTTTTCAGCATGATGTTGCATAGATGAAAAAATGCTTGAAATTAGTCTTAAACAAAATGCACAACAAACAAAGGCCCAATGACAGCATTTTAGTTTAGCCCAAACATCTATAGCAAAAGCTATTTTCTGTTGTCATGTGTGACATAAAAGAGACATGACAAAAAATAGATGTTTTGTAAAGAACCAATAAATCATGTAGATGAGACTCTTATATTCTACAAAGAAACCCCTTCATATGATGAAGAGGGGTATGTGGCGTTTTCCAGCTGGAAGAAGAAACCAGCCAAGGGGGTCAATTTATGAGCTACTACCAAGGTAGTAACTCATCCTGGGGTCCACACATGTAAACATGACATTTCAATACAACAATAGGGGGCACATTTGGGGGCATAACTAGATTTTGGAGCCTCTGACAGTGTAATTGTTAATGAAGAGCACTTATATAAGCCTTTTTAGTTTAGTTTGGTTTATTAGTTTATTTGACATGGGCCGTGCACAACACAACTGGCCAGAGTTAGCTCTTGCTATAGCTAATTTACATCTGTGGTCCGTGGGCAGGAATATCTAAAAAACACACATTACAATACAAACAATTTTAAACAATACAAATTAACAATTCTGACCGTGTATGACATAAAAACAACATACATTGCAAAGCTACCTTTCCTTCTCTCCATGTAGGAGGACAATTCCATACAAAGGTTAAAATCCGTGGTCACATGACTGGTTTGCCTTAAGCAATGTTTTAAGTTTTGATTTTAAAAAAGTCTTTCAGCCATTCAAAGAAGCTATTGAGGTTCAGTATCTTGTCCAAGGACAATTCAACATGTGTACAAGTATTGAACGCTCTATTTGGAGCCACAGCTGCCCAGCTAAGCCACTATTTCATCACATGCACTGATCTTAATTACTGAACACTTGAAAATACCTCATTGTAATGTGTTTTATTTAAAGGAGAATCATGCTTCTTGTTCCTTTAACATCAAACAGTCTGTAAACAGCTATTCAGATTTTAACCATGCCTGTTTCTGAATGGTCACAATTGTAATATTTAAGATTAACATTATACTGCTGCTACTTAGCCTTCTTTACTTTATGTTTGATATAGATCTTAAATTAGACTCGCTTTAAAAACCTCAATGTTTAAAATGTCTCCATTCATTCATGAAACCCATAAACGTGTGTGACATATGGGAAATGTAGCAACTTTCAGGAGGACTTTTTAATGTTTACTGTGCAATTGTCAAGCTGCTCCCGACAGTGTTTTCTTCCAAAGTAGCCCATCTAACGAGGATATCTGTTATCTGTGCAATCAATTCGGTCCTTCATGTGCTTCGTCGTCAGTTATTTCACTAGACTCTCCACTCTCTATTTCAGCTGAGCACACACATTTGTATAGAGATGAAGGGGCAGGACTGATATTAGACAAACATGTTTCTTTACATCATTCTCATATTGTTTTGAAATGGAGGCGAGGGGGTTTAAAATATGCACTCATACTCAAAACTATTTTATGAAAATTAAAAATGTATTTAATAAAGTATTTGATTTGTTGGCCAGCAGCACTAATGGCAGGTTAACAAGGAGGATGGCCTCTTAAACCACAGACTTCTTGTACTTAACTATCTATTCTAATTCTACTCCACTACATATCTCAGAGGTAAATACTGAACTTCTAATTACTCTACATTACTTCAATAACTTTATAAATATAATAAATAATATAATATATATACTAACATGTTAAATGTAGGTCATTGATTATTCTCAAAACTTAAAAAGAGTTTATAGTTAAAGTTAAGGTTTCGTTTTGGCGAGTTAATACTACAGTGACATGTATGACTCCAGTAAATAGTTTCCTGTGAGAAATATGCTGCCCTCACTTAGAGACTATCTTTCCAGAAGAGGAGAGAGTACAGCTTTGACATGTGACGCAATCATCATCACCTTAAGTTCAATATTAGCAAGATCAAAGAGCTTGTTGTGGATTAACAGAGGAACAGGAGGCCTCCTGTCCTGGTTGTCATCCAGTGAGAGGAAGTGAAAAGGGTGGGTTCATACAAGTACCTTGGGGTCTAAATCAATTAGAATTGGATTGGAGTGACAATATGATTATGCTGTCACAGTGAAGTTGACCTTTTATCTTTTGGGTATAAAATGTCATTACTTCATCATTTTAAACCTATTAGAAATTTGTGGGAAATTCTGTCATAATTAGCGTATGAATTATTTAGTTAATGCCACAAACGTGTTTAGTGAGGTCACAGTGACCTTTGACCTTTGACCAAAATCTACTCAGTTCATCCCTGAGTCCAAGTAGACGTCCATGGCAATTTTGAAAAAAAATCTTTCAAGGCATTCCTGCGATATCGTGTTCACAAAAATGGGATGGACGTGAGATCACAGTGACCTTGACCTTTGACCACCAAAATCTAATCAGATCATTCTGGAGTCCAAGAGGACATTTAAGCCAACTTTTATTATAATTAGTGTAGGAATTATTGAGTGATAACCAAAAATGTGTTTTGTGAGGTCACAGTGACCTTGACCTTTGACCACCAAAATCTAATCAGTTCGTCTTTGACTCCAAGTGAACAGTTGTGCGAAATTTGAAGAAATTCCCTCCAGACGTTCCTAAGATATCGCGTTCATAAGAATAGAATGGCCATGAGGTCACAGTGACCTTGACCTTTGACCACGAAAATCTATTCAGAAATAAAACAAAAACAAAAAAACGCCCTATACCCTGCCTGTTGGCACCAGTGTCCGAAGCTGTTTTTGGCACTTACTGACTGTATTCCCTCCTGTCTTGATGGTTGCTTGTGTTGTATTAACTCTCAGATGTTTGTCGCTTTGGACAAAAGCATCTGCTAAAGGAAATTGTAACATTGTAACATTGTATTCAGTTCATTCTTGAGTCCAAATGGACAATTGTGCCAAACTTGAAGAAATTCCCTCAAGGCGTTTCTGAGATGTGGTGTTCACAAGAATGGGACGGACGGATGGACAGACGGACGGATGGACAACCAAAATCATAATGCCTCTGGCCACGGCTCTAGTAAGCGCGGATGCATAAAAATAACCATATAATCACCGGAGGGAGGTTATCATTGACACATGTTAAGATATAGCTTGTCATTACTTCTGCAAAATCATAGATGATTGGAACATTGGCTGTATCTAAGAAGTAGTCGTAGCTACCAACATGTCAAATATTGTTTGTGGACTACAGATTTGGATCAGATTTCAATTAGTAGAATCGCCACCTGCTGCAAGTTTAAGGCTCTTCTGCATTGGCTTTTTTTGTGGCCTTTTTTATCAGACCCATAGGTAGCCTATGGATTATCTTTGAAGGTTCTCAGTCAAACAAGTCATGGTTACTGAAGCTTAACCCAAAAGGCAACTGGAATTGGTTGAGGTTCTTCTCGTCTCATATGTCTCATATGTCTCATTGGAATCTGATCCTTACTCTAGGAACATCACAGTAGGAAACTGGGTATGGTATATGGTGGTCTTAAGCTCTAAGCCTGTTCCAACATCAACTGATATTTCTTTTTCACAGTTGCCTTGACTTCTGTGGGATATGTTTGATCAACATAAAAAGCTACAAAACTGGTGAGTCAAATGCAAAGTTAAAAAGTGAACTGTAGTCATGTGAATAAAATATTGGTGAACAAAAAGGAAAAACAACCACAAACAAAAAAAAAACTGAATCATCTTTTATTTTTCCAGGAATAGTGTAATTGTATTATACAACAATTACAGTGAAAAATGAAATTTTAAATCAAATTAAGTATCAATGAAAGAATTACTGCAGGCAAAGGCAGGGGCCTTGGCGTGCCGCAAAGACTGGTTTTTGGTACGTGGAATGTCACCTCTCTGGTGGGGAAGGAGCCAGAGCTGGTGCAGGAGGTGGAGAGTTACCAACTAGATATAGTTAGGCTCATGTCCATTTACAGTTCCGGTTCTGGAACCAATCTCCTGGAGAGGGACTGGACCCTTGCCTTTTCTGGGGTTGGCCAGGGTGAGAGGCACCGGGCGGGTGTGGGGATACTCACAAGCCCCTGGCTGAGCACCATTGTGTTGGAGTTTTCCCCGGTGAACGAGAGGGTCTCATCTCTGCAACTGCAAGGTGTGGAAAGGAAGGCTCTGACTGTGGTTTGTGCCTATGCACCAAACAATAGTTAAGAGTACGCGGCCTCCCAGACGGGACCCCTTCCAGGACCCCGCCCAGTGGATCCATAGTTTTACTGGGGGACTTTAATGCTCATGTGGGCAATGGTGGAGAAACCTGGAGGGGGGTGATTGGGAGGAACGGCCTGTCTGATCTGAACTCGAGTGGTGTCTTGTTATTGGACTTCTGTGCTTGTCATGGATTGGCCATAACAAACACTATGTTCAAACATAGGCTTGTTCATAAGTATACCTGGTACCAGAACACCCTAGGCCGTAGATCAATGATCGACTTTGTGGTCGTTTCATCAGACCTGCGGCCGTATGTTTTGGACACTCGGGTGAAGAGAGGAGCAGAGCTGTCAACTAATCACCACCTGGTGGTGAATTGGATCAGATGGCGGGGGAGGCTGCCGGACAGACCTGGTAAACCTAAACGTGCTGTGAGGGTGAGCTGGGAACGTCTGGCGAGGTCTTCAACTCCCACCTCCAGAAGAATTTATCTTGCATTCCGGGGGAGGTTTGGGACATGGAATCCAAATGGACCGTGTTCAAAGCCTTCATTGTGGAAGCGGCTACAAGGAGTTGTGGCCAGAAGGCTGTCGGTGCCTGTTGGGGCAGCAACCTTAGAACCTGTTGGTGGACAACGGCGGTGTGGGAAGCTGTCAGGCTGAAGAAGGAGGCCTTTCGGGCTTGGTTAGCCCAGGGGTCTCCAGAGGCAGCAGACAGGTGCGGAGTGGCCAGAAGGGCTGCAGCTTCAGTGGTTGCGGAAGCAAAAACCCGGGTGTGGGAGGAGTTCGGAGAGACTATGGAGAAGGTCTTTGATCTTTGGCCTCAACAAAGTTCTGGCAAACCATTAGACGACTCAGGAGGGGGAAGCAGGGATTGGCTCAAGATGTCTTCAGCGGGGTGGAGAACTGTTGACCTGGACTGGGGATATTGTCGGACAGTGGAAGGAACACTTTGAGGAACTCCTGAACCAAACCAAAATCGCTGATGGCTACGTCATTAATAACGTCCCTCGTGCACACGCAGCTCACGTGCTGTGAGAACTGAATTGCGAGAGAAAATATTGAACTTTTGTGGCTTAATTAAGCAGACTGCTGATGAAGACAGTCAACACAGCAGACCGAGAGACAGACAGAAAAAGGGGGAAGGGCCAGCAGCTGTGCAGAGAGCAGGTGTGCAGGTGTGTTGGGGGTGACAGAAGCAAAGAAAAGTGAACAGATTAAAGTAGATTGTGAATTAAAACTTAATAAGCTGAAGAAGAGAGTACAAATTAAGTGTGGAAGTAAGAAATAACCATCTAGAAAGAGGGTAATCCAGACTGAGTAAGTCTACATGTGATGTGTTTCTCACAGAAATCACTGATATGAGATTAATTGCAGTCAATTAATTACAAAGCCTGTAGTTAATTAGATTAATTTTTTCACCTGACAGCAATAGTTTTGATGATGTGCACATGCGCACATACCTGGGTGGTACAACAAAATTCTCTAGCCCCTCTGCAGAAAAAAATCCTATAGGAAATGCTGACCTCCAAGCCGGAAAATGGTAGATTGCTCCTTCCGGGTGGGGAGTGAGTCTCTGTCTCACGTGTTTAAAGAGTAACTGCACACTTAAACATGTTTTTTGAACTGTAATCTAAAGTATATCACAGCACTGTGATGAAACACATCAATGCTGGTGTTAATATTGACAATTCTTTCCAAATGTATAAAAATCAGCATTTCATGGGTTGAAAATGGCTCAACACGCCATCTACTGTTTTAAATTAGCCCTGGACCTTGCCAGCCGATGGCGACATAGAGATCACCGTTTGGGACAAAGTTACATCATGAAATTTATATTTTTAAAAATAAGGAATGTTCACGCCTGTCAATGCACTTGCATTGCCTCTGCTCCGAAAGCTCCAGCTTCGGGACTCTGGAAGGGAGAAGTCCTTCACCTCAAAAGAGCCCTCTGTAGTATATGTGCCTTGTGAT
Source organism: Semicossyphus pulcher (assembly GCF_022749685.1). NCBI lineage: Eukaryota > Metazoa > Chordata > Actinopteri > Labriformes > Labridae > Semicossyphus > Semicossyphus pulcher. The sequence continues at coordinate 30,230,484 of NW_027211615.1, read as the reverse complement.
TCTGTGTTGCTCTCCATTTTTTTCTGGCCAGGGGAGGGGACGTCACCGAGCTGCTGGACACACACCCCCCTCTCAGCTCATTTTTCAAAATTGTGCAGTGGGTGGAGTTATGGTCAGACCTGTGGGTGCGGTTACACTTTAAGTATCTCGGGGCGGTAGGGTAGCTGCAGTAATGCGAGCATTGTACCTGACCATCGTGGTGAAGAGGAGCTGAGCCTGAAGGCAAAGCTTTCAATTTACCAGTCGATCTACGTTCCAACCCTCACTTTTGGTCATGAGCTTTGGTTAGTGACCAAAAGAATGAGATCGCAGATACAAGCGACAATTAGTTTCCTTCTGGGAGTGTCTGGGTTCAGCCTCAGATAGGGTAAGGAGCTCGGAGATCCGGGGGGAGCTCGGAGTAGAGCCGCTTCTCCTATGCATCGAAAGGAGCCAGTTGAGGTGGTTCGGGCATCTGGTTAGGATGCCTCCTGGGCACCTCCCGGGAACATCCAACTAGGAGGAGACCCCAGGGCAGACCCAGAGCTCACTTGAGGGATTATATATCCCGTCTAGCCTGGGAACGACTTGGAATCCCCCAGGAGGAACTGGAAAACGTTGCTGGGGGAGGGACGTCTGGATCACCTTGCTGAGCCTGCTGCCACCACAACCCGGCCCCAGATAAGCAGAAGATAGTGGTTCGATGGATGGACCAAAGTATTACATTTTTTAGCGCAAGTATTCACCAATTTCCCAGTTTGGGTTAAATCATTTTTAATCTTTCAACTTTCATTGAATTACATGAGAATCACTACAGCCATAAACAGCTACCACAGGCAGCTCTAGTTCTGCTGAGGGATCATTTCAGTATTTTTAAGAAGACCTTTCTGACATTTTTGACATAACCCAACCATTTTTAACAAAGGTGAAGCCTCATCCACCAACATTTAGATTAGAAGTCAAACTCAGTCCTACAGAGAGCACAGAGACACTGAGGAACCAGGTAACCAGAACAAAAACCCAGGATAAAGAGGTTGAGTGAAGGTGGTGTTGAAGGTGTGGAGGTGGATCAGTGTGTCAGAGGAGACTCTGTAGAAGGACAGAGTGCCAGCAGGACAGTCCACATACACTGCTACTCTGTGAGAGACAGAGGAGGAGGAGAAAGGGAGGTCTGTTCTTCTGTTATTGTGCCAGACAGAGTAACCATCATCAGAGCAGTACAGACTCCAGCACTGATCATTCCATCCAAACACACAGTCACGACTGTTTCCTTTCCTTCTGATTCCTCTGTAACTCAATGATATATAAACCTCTCCCCTCCACTCGACCTCCCAGTAACAGCAACCAGTCAGACCATTTCTACACAGCAGCTGAGGCCAGTTATCAAATCTGTCTGGATGATCAGGATATGACTGATCCTCTCTCACATGTGTCACTTTTCTGTTGCTGTCAGACAGTTTGAGGTCTCCGTGTGCCGTGTTTGAGTCCAGAGTGAGTTCACAGAAATCTGATGGAGAGAAAAAGACACAACACAGCAGCAGTTTATCATCAGACACACCTGAAGGGTTTATTCTTTGTTATCTGACAGTCTGCTGTTTGGTCATCATGAGTCAAACTGATTCCACACTTACACTTCCTCACATCAGCTTTTAACCTCTGCTCTCCACCATGGTCCATCCTGGAAGAAGAAACAGTCACAATGATTTTCTGTCCAACATGAGTCCTGCTGCTCAACATGAAGCAGAGTTCCTCAGTTTGTCACTTTGACAGAGAAACAGGCTCAAACTCAGTGTGTCAATTTATCTTAGAGAAAAAAAAGTATAGAGAAATTTAAAGCACCTGCAGTGATTGAGCTCTTGTTTTCTGTTTATACCTGAGAGTTTCCATTCCGCAGTGTGGATCCTCCAGTTGAGCAGAGAGCAGCTTCACTCCTGAGTCTCCTGGATGATTGTAGCTCAGGTCCAGCTCTCTCAGATGAAAGGGGTTGGAGCTCAGAGCTGAGGCCAGAAACGTACAGCCTTCTTTTGTTATCAGACATCCTGACAGCCTGGAATTACAAAAACATTATAAACCCAGTGTTTTACAAAATCATATCTGTATGGAAATCCTATAGATGGTAACCGACTTTAAAAACATTAACACAGACCAGGCTACTGTGATTTATAAAGACAGAATAATAAAAAAAAGCTGTTCATCAAAAGCTGAGTCCTAACCTAAGAGTTTCCAGTTTACAGGATGGCCTCCCCAGTCCAGCAGAAAGCAGCTCCATTCCTGAATCCTGGAGGTTGTTGTTACTTAGGTCCAGCTCTCTTAGACAAGATAACTGGGAGCTTAGGACTAAGGACAAAACTTGACAGCTCTTCTCTGATAGATAGCATCCAGTTAACCTTAAAAGAAATGTACACATTCGACAACATTGCTCACATATTCAAGATGATTGAAACCCATCTTTAATATGCAACTTTTTTTATTTGTTTTCCAGTATATGCATTACCTTCTTGCATTTATCTGTGAATATTTCTTTTGTCAGTTAGCCTTAACAGAGATTTACATAATTAACACTCGCTCTATTAAATCTATCTTCACAAATAACCTGTGTAATATTTGCAAGGAGCTTCCTATTCCTTCCTATTATGTAGATTCTTAAGATTTCTTAAGGAAAATGGCTTTGACAGAGGACAGCTTCATACTGACCTGAGGGTCTCCAGTGAACACTGTGGACTCTCCAGTCCAGCAAACAGCAGCTTCACTCCTGAGTCTCCTGGATGATTGTAGCTCAGGTCAAGCTTTCTTAGACTGGAAGGGTTGGCGCTCAGAGTGGAAGCAAGAGAAGCAAAGCCTTCTTCTGTAATACAACAGCCTGAAAGCCTGGAGTTTGAGAAATATAGTTAACTGTAAATATTACGTCGCAGCAGTAAAATCCTACTGATGGTGAAGGCTTCATGATATTAACATAAAGTTAACACAAAGTGTTTTTATGAAAACACCTGAATCCTGACCTGAGAGTCTCTAGTTTCCAGTGTGGATCCTGTAGTGCAGCAAACAGCATCTTTAACCCTGAGTCTCCTGGACGATTGTAGCTCAGGTCCAGCTCTCTGAGTTGGAAGGGGTTGGACCTCAGAGCTGAGGCAAGAGATTCACAGCCCTCCTCTGTGATCAAACAACCTGACAGACTGGGATAGTAAAATATAGTACAGACAGCATTTTGAAAAATATCAGCTTTAAAATCCTGCAGTTGTTGAGCATCTTCTCAATTACCAATTACTTGTAACCCAAAATAAGATCCGGATTAACTATTGACAGTATATAAAGATTGATGATGTGTCTCCATCTCAATCAATCAATCAATCAATCAAATTTTATTTGTATAGCGCCAAATCATAACCAGGGTTATCTCGAGACACTTTACAGAAAGAGCAGGTCTAGACCGACTCTTTGTTAAGTTATTTAAAGAGAGGCCCAACATCAATCCACCATGAGTAGCACTTAGCAATTCGGCACATTGGCAAGGAAAAACTTCCTTTTAACAGGCAGAAACCTCGAGCAGAACCAGACTCATGTTGAACAGCCATCTGCCTCGACTGGATGGGCCGAAAATGGGATAGAAGGAGATGCAGGACAGAGACAGGCAAAGAGAGCAACAACAACATATGTTCTTGTTACCACAACAACATATGTCCTTGTTACATGAACAACAACAGACACATACTTATGGTTACAATGCCAATAATAGTGGTAGACTAGGGTGAAGATTGGCTAAATAAATAAATAAATAAATAAATTAGCGAGAGAAGCAGAGTAATGATAAAGGCTGAGGTAATCGTAATTGTAACAGTTGAAGTCAACAGGTCTACTATTAGCATTAGCATCTCCTCTTGATGTACAAAAATCCGAAGCCAAAATACCCCCAAAAGCAGCCAGTGCCATCTTTCGCAATTGGGGCCAGAATGTGCGCATTAGGGATCGTCTGGTGGAGCCAATTGATGTACTACCCCTTCCTCTACCCAAAACAAACATTTAACTTGTGGCCTTGCCGTGTTGGAGCCCTCAGGTGGGCTCAGTCTGCAGCAGAGCAGCTTCTTGTGTTGGTCTGAAGCAGATATTCACGCTTATGGAAGGTTCAATGACTGTAATATTAGTGTTAGTTACGTCTCCTCTCGCTGTTCCTCCTCTACTCTGCTACCCGGGAACAGAGCGCTGCAGAAGCCGAATTTTTTTAACAGAGCTGTCAATCATGAGGCCACACCCCCTTTTTACAGCATCAAATAACTAATTAAAAGTAAACTTATCAGAAAAATGAACACATGGACATAAATCAGCAGGATAAGAACTAACTATAATGACAGAAACCATGTTTGAGAAAAATGTATTTGACGTGTATTTTGATTTTATAGTTTGACTCATGTCCCATCTGTTAACATGGAGGAGGGGGGTTTAATGACCTATACTGCAGCCAGTCAGCAGGGGGCGATAGAGAGGGTTTGGCTTCACTTTTAGGGAGCTGTCATGTCAGCCATCTTTTTTTAGTCTTTGGAATTGAAAAGACAACTGACCTGAGAGTTTCCAGTTTGCAGAGGGGGCTGCCCAGTCCAGCAGACAACAACTTCACTCCTGAATCCTGCAGGTTGTTGTTACTCAGGTCCAGCTCTCTCAGACTAGAGGACTGGGAGCTGAGGACTGAGGACAGAGCTTCACAGCATCTCTCTGACAGGGAACAGGAAGTAAGCCTGATGAATAAGTGAAAGACAAAAGATGTTAAACTTCCAAGCATTAAAACACAAAAATGCAAATAAATACAAACGCAAAAAACACATAAACAACAAATCCAGTAGAGTACTATCCATAGTCCCAACCATAGCCAAGAAAACGATCATGAACTGGAATTCAAGGGGGGAAAAAATCAATATGACACTTTGGAAAAACCTACTAATCGAATACATATAAACAGAAAAATGATCAAAAACCTCCCTTATCAATAAAAACAACTGATGATTTTGACACAATCTGGAACCTGTTCATCTGTCCAATTTCGTAAATCTTAAATTTGCAAACCATGTTGAACAATATCTTTCTGCATGTGCACCAGCCACAAACACACACCATTACTCACATTCATAACTGCCCTTACACATACACCCCAACAAACACATACACGCAGCTCCCATCCCCAATGCTCACTCTGATCTATCACTCCCTCTTTTTCCCCTCCTCAGTCTTTTAACTCAAACGTATTATTAGTATTGCTTCTTTCTTTTATTTTAACAGGTTTCTAATCAAATATATTTTGTTAAAAATAATTATCCTGGAGTTATCACTGTTTCCATTATTAATAGGGTCATTATTAAAACTGTTATTGTTATATTATATAGTGATGATGATGGTAATGATAATAATTATAATTGTTATCATTTTACTGTTGTATTTATGAGAAAAACAGATTTTCTTGATCAATCCCCCACCACAGACAGGAACCTCCTTTCCCTCCCTTGGTATCTGAGGGCAAACATTAGAACTAAATGTTTAAGAGGGACGGGCAGGAGAATAACTGCATAACAAAACAATAATAACGACAATAACAAAAATAGCATCTCCAACACTAAAATCTGGCTAGGTCTTACAGTTGGCAAGCCTCTTCCTAAAAGTCTGGGGACTGCCTGTGTTTGACCAAAAAGAAAGAGAAGATCTGGTCAAGCTCCTTACCCCTTTCCTCCATCAGACTCACCCATCGACCTCACCCAGCGTCTTTACCATTCCACACCACAAAATGAAACACATCAACATATTCATACATGCAGATTTACATACATACAACCCTCTTATTTCACTTTTTACCTCCTCAAAGACCATGGAACTACTTTTTTTCTGTCTGTTTGTTTATGTTTATTTGGTTGTTTGATTTCCGCTTTTATTGTGTCTTATTATTTTGTAACCAAGTTTCTCCTCCTTCAAGTATTGCATCTTTGCTATTATGTGGGACTTGTTTTGTTTTTACAATTTCACACAATAATAAAATAAAACACAAAAATTTAGTGAAATATTATATTGAAAAAACCTCAATGAGCAACAATGAAAAGCAAATTCAGTTATCAATCCACCTACAGAGCTTTGTTGGAGGCTTTGACCACTGGCAGCAGCCTCAGAAGACCCTCCTCTGAAGCAGAGTACTTCTTCAGGTCAAACACGTCCAGATCTTTTTCTGATGACAGTAAGATGAAGACCAGAGCTGACCACTGAGCAGGAGACAGTTCATCTGTGGAGAGACTTCCTGACCTCAGGGACTGTTGGATCTGCTCCACTAGAGAACGATCCTTCAGTTCATTCAGACAGTGGAACAGGTTGATGCTTTTCTCTAAAAAGAGGTTAGTGTTGATCTTGGTCTTGATGTACTGGATTGTTTGCTTATCGGTCTCTGAGATACTTCCTGTCTGTGTCAGCAGGCCACGTAGGAGAATCTGATTGGTCTGCAGTGAAAGACCCAGGAGGAAGCGGAGGAACAAGTCCAGGTGTCCGTTTGGACTCTGTAAGGCCTGGTCCACAGCACTCTGATGGAGAAGTTTCAGTTTATGTTTGTCTTTAAAGAGTTTAGAGATCAGGGATGTTGTTTGATCTTCTGACATCAGATTGACACCAGAGTTGATGAACGTCAGGTGGACATGAAGAGCAGCCAGAAACTCCTGAACACTCAGATGGACGAAGCAGAACACCCTGTCCTGGTACAGTCCTCTCTCCTCTTTAAAGATCTGTGTGAACACTCCTGAGTACACTGAGGCTGCTCTGATATCGATGCCACACTCTGTCAGGTCTGACTCATAGAAGATCAGGTTTCCTTTCTGCAGCTGCTCAAAAGCCAGTTTTCCCAGAGACTCAATCATCTTCCTGCTCTCTGGACTCCAGTGTAGATCCGTCTCAGCTCCTCCATCATACTTGATGTTCTTCTGTTTGGACTGAACCACCAGGAAGTGGATGTACATCTCAGTCAGGGTCTTGGGCAGCTCTCCTCCCTCTCTGGTCTTCAACACATCCTCCAGAACTGTAGAAGTGATCCAGCAGAAGACTGGGATGTGGCACATGATGTGGAGGCTTCGGGATGTCTTGATGTGGGAGATGATTCTGCCGGCCTGCTCCTCATCTCTGAATCTCTTCCTGAAGTACTCCTCCTTCTGAGGGTCAGTGAACCCTCTGACCTCTGTCACCATGTCAACACACTCAGGAGGGATCTGATTGGCTGCTGCACGTCTTGTAGTAATCCATAGTCGGGTAGAGGGAAGCAGTTTCCCCTTGATGAGGTTTGTCAGCAGCACATCCACTGAGCTGGACTCTGTGACATCAGTCAGGATCTCATTGTTGTGGAAGTCCAGAGGAAGTCGACACTCATCCAGACCGTCAAAGATGAACACAACCTGGAACTCTTCAAACCTGCAGATTCCTGCTTCTTTGGTTTCAGTGAAGAAGTGATGAACAAGTTCCACCAAGCTGAACTTCTTCTCTTTCAGCACATTCAGCTCTCTGAAGGTGAAGGGAAACATGAACTGTATGTCCTGGTTGGCTTTGTCTTCAGCCCAGTCCAGAGTGTACTTCTGTGTTAAGACTGTTTTCCCAATGCCAGCCACTCCCTTTGTCATCACTGTTCTGATTGGTCCATCTCTTCCAGGTGAGGCTTTAAAGATGTCTTCTTGTCTGATGGTTGTTTCTGGTCTGTGTGGTTTCCTGGATGCTGATTCGATCTGTCTGACCTCATGTTCATCATTGACCTCTCCAGTCCCTCCCTCTGTGATGTAGAGCTCTGTGTAGATCTGGTTCAGAAGGGTTGGGTTTCCTGCTTTAGCGATCCCCTCAAACACACACTGGAACTTCTCCTTCAGGTTAGACTTGAGTTTCTGTCGGCACTCTGGACCAACAGCTCCTGAAAGAACAAACATGAAATGTGATTAATAAGTTTAAGCTTCAATCAATCAGATGAATTTAAACTTTAAGACATCAGGATGGTATTTATTTCCCTCCTCTCTGAAATCTCTTCAGCTCATCAGGTGTGAACAGTTTCTCACAGGTCATAGATGTGATCAAATGTGTGCATCATATAAACAGCAGAGTTTTAAATGTGACCCTCTCCCATGTTGCCTCCATTTCCTCTTTCCATCATGTTAAATGTGTTAAAATCCTCTTACTGCTCTGCAGACAGTCAGCCAGCTCCTCCTGCTTCATTCTCCTCAGGAAGTGCAGTGTGATCTTCACAAATGCCTCTCTGCTGCTCCTCCTCTGCTCCTCCTCTTCACTGTCCAACACCTCCTCATCCTCCCTCTGACTCTCTAAGCATTCTGGGTAATCTGGACTCAGACCCCTCTGGATCTCCTTCAGCTCGTTCTTCACAAAACTGACGATGTTCTCCTCCAGCAGCTGGAACAGAACGAGAAGTGAACTTTGACTCGTAGAAGTCAACATCAGATCATCAGTGACAGACAGAAAGCCTGCTGGTCTGCAGAGTGCAGCATGGACACTGGATCACAATGGTAGTTCAGTGTTTAGTCTGTGGATGGTCCTGTCTCCTAGAAACTAAGTTCATATCAGATGAGATTCATGTTGGAGAAATATCCTGCTCTGGTTTCACACAGAAAAAGTCTGCAGTGACTTTGGACACGATGTGTTTGTTAGAATGAAGCTGAAACCACAAACTGTCATGAACATGAACCAAAGTGTTTCTGTTGTTTAAACACAAACTGACTCAGTCTGTGAACTCTGCTCTCTGCTGCCAAAGTCTGTGTGAGACCACCATCCACCACGACCTCTGACCTCTGACTCTGTGAGGTACAGAAAGGCTTCCTTCAGTCCATCAAACACTGACTGTGAACATGATTCAGGCAGAGATGATGTTTGCAGTCATCAGGAAACAATTCAGGAACATAAAAATGTCCTTGTAAGTAAACTGTGATTCTCAGTAGTCGCTGTGTTTGTTCGTTTACACACCATAAATATGGAGTCCAGCTGTGTTTGATGCTGCTGGGCAGACGGACCAATGGGAGCCTCCGACCTCTGCTGCTGACCTCTGTGGAGCAAATATAATATACTGTATATAATACAATGACACACAGTGTTACATGTGAGAGATTCTATCTGGTGGAGCCTGTTAGAAACACTGCTGGATCCTCCTACGGAAAAATGACGGTCATACGACTCAACACCACTCGGGCTCCAAAGCTAGCTTGAAGGCCGGACAAGCTTCTCAAAATAGCTCGGAGGCTGAGACGACATCTGACGCTGAGGTACTGGTGCTTCTCCAAAAGCTATCTGATGACCAAACAAAGCACTTCACGGGTCACTGGCTCCGGTCAAGGCTGGGGCCCCCCTGAGGCCATTCATTGTACATTTTCTAAGGTTTCAGCAGAAAGAACGTGTGAGAAATGCGAACAGGGAAATCGGAGACGTATGCTGGCAGGGTCATAGAATAAGTTTCTACCAGGACTTCTCAAAGGCTACTCAAGACCAGCAGCATTCCTTCCTGGAGTGTAAGAGAATGCTCCACGCAGCTAAGATCCCGTTCGGCATCGGATACCCTGCTGTCCTCTCCATCACTGCGCCCGGGGGTGTTAAACACCGTTTCGACGACCCGAAGAAGGCTCTGCAGTGCATCAAAAACCTTTAAACGTTGCTCCGGATAGTGGACTATTTTTGCAGCTATTGAACTCTTTCTACCCCTCTTCCCGGAGCTCACTGACTTACACTGGTAAGATAACCCGAGCAGTTGTGTTTATCACAAAATGTGTGGCCGGTGAACGCTCATCATTTCAGAGCCTAAGACTATTGCTTTGTTTTAGTTACTGTTTATTTTCTCCTCTCTGCTCTTATACTGTTGACGCACTGTAATAATTAGTTAGGCTACGACTAGTTTCAAATGTTGTGGTCAATAAGGGCTCACTGTGCACCGGTGCTGGGTATTTTATTTATTTATTTATTTTTTCGGCTTGTCTGCCTTTCTATTTGACTTTTCTTCACCCGTCTGACGCCGGGGAGAGGGGGCGTTTAGCTAAATCGCAGCCTAGTTACGCTGCCGGTCCTTGACTTATTCCATAATTTCTTAACTTCTTCATATATCATAGATCTGTTAATTTAGTTTTGCCTTGCTCTCAGACCATGTTCAGACTATATGTGGATGTCTCATTCGTTTTTGTTTTTTTCCCCCTTGCATTCCCTGTTAATTATAGTTCAACATGTACATTGATACAAGCGTCTCTGAAAGCCTGTGTTCTCTGTGTGGGACGTATTCTTGCCAACATAGGTAACCAGGTTGGCCCACTAAGGTCTGTGAGGCCCCATGCATAGTGTGTGCGTGTCTGTGTGTCCGTGCGTGCGTTTGTGTGTGCAAGTGGGTCCGTTGTGTGAATGTGTGTAATTGTATGTGTGTATGTATGTAAATGTATGTATATGTTCATATGTTCCCATGCATGTATGGCTGTGCGAATGTCTCTATGCACGGATATACTCTTATTCAGTTCTTACAGTGCTTACAGAAGGATACATGTGTAATTGTGTGAAGGTCTGCACATATACTCAGGTGAATGCATAATAACCATATGCATGTGGATGTATTATGTCTTCCTTCATCCATTTTATTTGTTTCATCCTATTTCCCCCAGACTCCTACTGTTTCATCATAATGTACTGTAGCTGTGGACCTACTGAATGTGAGCTGGTGACTTAGGACACTGATTTAATTTTTACCCGTTAACAGATACTGTTATTGATATCACCATGTTCTAATGGTTGGTGATGGTGCGGCCTCTTTTAGGCCGCCTTATAGTTCCTAGATTTTAGTTGGTTGTCCATAGGTGGACTTATCAGAAATGTCGAGGAGTTGTATATCTCTTCACTTTTCTTCGACTTTTTTCACGTTTGTTTATGGTTCAGGTTTCTTTTGTTTTGGGGTAGTTTACTTTAGGGATTCAGGCCACTGCATTTTCTCTGTTGAGGTGACAATGTTCCACATTTCTCTATTAGCTAACATATGACTGCTCTCAACTTTATTTCTATCAATGCCAGGGGCCTTAATATCCAGCATAAAAGGACCACTATTCTAGAATATTTCCGTAGGAAAAATGTGGATTTTGCCATGGTCCAGGAATCACATCTACTTCGTAAAGATGTCGGTCGGTTTCCAAATAAGTTCTACCACTCTATTGCTTTTTCTTCTGCTCTTACAAAAACCAAGGGTTTGCTGGTGGTTTGTAGGCGCAAGTTGAAATTTGATTTCATTGGCTTTTGGGCTGACACAGAGGGGCGTGTTGCCATCGCTAAGATTCATTTGGATGGGAAAAACATTGCACTGATTTCTGCCTATACGCCTAACAATTATGATGCTGGTTTCTATGACCTTTTAACCATAACTCTTCTGGATCTCACGGATTTTCGTTTGGTTATAGGAGCAGATTTCAATGCAGTGTGGGATAGTAATATTGATAGAACGGGCGAAGCAGAGAGCAGGGACCAACATTTTGCCTCTGACGCATTACGTAAATGGGCAGGCCACACAGGAATGATTGATATCTGGCGCTCAATTAACCCTTCGATAAAAGATTATTCTTTCTTCTCGGCGAGACATAGATCCTTTTCGAGAATATATTTTCTCTTCGCGTCTAATGATCTATTCCAAAGTGTGCAAAACATCTTTTACATACCAGTTGCATGGTCTGATCATAAACCCATTTACTGCTCCGCCACCATAAGGGCTGCCCTTACTAGAGCTCCCACATGGCGTTTTAATTCTTCATTGCTGCGTGATGAAACATACAAGGCTCAGTTTGAGATTAATTTTCGTGAGTTTCTGGATTTCAAAAAAGGTTCAGTCTCAGACCCGAGGATCTTGTGGGAGGCAGTGAAGGGCTTCATTAGAAGCCTCTAGAAATCCGGATCACCAGCAAATGCACTATAACTTTATAAACCATGTGTATATGACGCCCAGGAAGCTTTGTCAAATAAAAATGATTGCTGACCCTATTTGCACTCTGTGTTCTACAAAGACTGTTGGTACTTATCTCCATATGTTTTGGGAATGTCCTCCAGTGGCCAGATTCTTGGAGGTGGTGGATTCTAACATCTCTGATTTGTTTGAAAGCAGCGTCCCTCATTCGCCCGTTATACTCATTCTAAATGATCTGTCCAAGCTGGGCTTGACACTGATCAAGAAGTGGGCATTACTAGCCGGGCTTACAGCAGCAAAGAAATTGGTTGCTACGCACTGGAAGCCACCTCATACCCTCTCTTTTCCAGCGTGGGTCCTAATATACCTGGATATCGTGTATTTGAAGCTATCGACAGCCCGTGTGCACAGGGCAAATGAGTCAACAATAGAGATGTGGAGTTCAGTCTCACTGAACCTTAAAGTTCTATTGGAATAAAGTTTTTGTCAGGAGCTATGGCCTGGATCCCTGGGGGGAGGGGATGGGTGGTGGCCCTTAAGTGGAAGGGCTGCTTATGTTTTGTTTTGTTTGTTTTTCTTTATCTCCAGTTACAATTTTTTTTTTTCTTTTGAATACTGACTATGTACATTGTTGTTACTCATGTCCAGAATTACATTTTTTCTGACATTGTGATGTGTTATGAACCGAACATCAATAAAAGAAAATTTTAATGTTTTAATACAAAACAACAGAAGAACGTTTAACTTCTTACCTTTGATCATCAGAGTCATTTCCATCTTTGAACTCAATAGGTTTACCCATGGACCGGTCACTCTTTAAGGACACACAGCTGGGTTCAGGTCCAGGTCCAGCAGAGTCTGCTCTCTCATGTTTGACACTGAAAGAATCACAAACACTGATAAAATGCTGCTGCCAACAACTTTGAAATGTTTTAAAACTGATAATAAACAAGAAATAAACTATGAAATAAATCATTACTTCTGGTTATCAGACTGATGTCCATCTTTGAACTCAATTGGTTTACCCATAGACCGGTCACTCTTTAAGGACACACAGCTGGGAGCAGGTCCAGGTCCAGGTCCAGCAGAGTCTGGTCCGTGCTGCTGCTCTGGCCTTCAACACAACACACACAGAGCTGTGAGTGTGAATAATGATGGTGGAGTGATGTGAGTGCTGAGCTCTGACATGGAGAAGAGTCATGGACAGTTAGAGATCCTCATCTCACCTCTGAGCTTTGGTCTGGCTGTCATGTTCCCCACACAGAGTGGTTTTAGAGGGAGGGGCTCCCTCCTCTCGGTCCTCACGCTGACTCATAGCAGAGCCCCCACCTTCACACAAACACAACAACATGCTCCTTCAGTACAACCAGCTGCACATCACAGAGACACACATGTTCACCATTGATCACATGCAAATACTTCCAGTTTGATCAGTGTCAGAATAAAGAATGTACTCACCAGGTGAGTTCAGATCTACTTCTATGTTTGATCTTCACCTGTAGAGGAAACACAAAGAGAGAAACCACTACTGATCCTTGTTCTTCACCACAATGAGGACACTGTGACCTCTCATAACTTCTCATTTAGAGTCTAGAGACATTAACGTGACATTAAATCAGTGTCACCTACTACCTGAAACCAGAGTCCAGCTCCAATCACACGGCAGGAACCTGCCAAGACTCTGTCAGGACGTGACGGAAAAAACTCTGAAGAATATCTGATTTCAGTGTTTGTTTATCTGAAAATAAATGTTTTTATCTTTATGAATATAAACACTTTAAAAGGATACGTTCATTCATTGTGAAGAAGAGGAGGGCTAATGATGACCCAGTAATTATTTATTCTTTTGTGTTCATCAAGTGTCCTGAAACGACTAAACTCAACTGTTGATTTATCCAATAAATATTGATTTGTAATCACAACCTAATCAAGGGTAATGCCTCCATGCTTTTGAGATCAATTACTGACCTATTAATGAATATTGTTAATAAAGTCTAACCAACAAGGACAATTAATCCTTTAAACCAGCCAATCATGTGATGAAGTCATTGATTAATTAGTGTCTCTGAGTGTGACAATAATCAAAGTGGTTTCATTTGAAACTTGTAGGATTCACTGTCCTGGTGGGTCATCCTGTGATGGTGAGATATCACTGTCATTAAGCAGAGAAGAAGAACACGAGTGCTCCTAGGACACAATGATCACATCACATGGCATGTCATGCTCCAGAGAGTTGTGGGATTGAACAGATACCTGAGTGATCTGAGACGTATGAACAGATTGATGGGACACTAAAGATGTCCACTGTCTGTGAACATTCTTGTTAATATCCTCAGTTATGTGTTGAAGTGTCGAACTTCTTTACCTGTTCTTACCTGTGGGATAAAATGTGTTACAATAAACACCGGTCAGTTATTGACAGACAGTCCCTTAGCAGAGTACTGCCACACCTGTGCACACTGAATAAGATAAGATAATCCTTTATTGATCCAGGTATGGGTAGGACAATATCTATTTCAGATCATTGATGAAGAATTGTTTGTAAACACTTTGGACAAAGGTTCAGAGGGACCGAAACATTAATGTCATCAATTATTTGTGTTTCTGAGCAAAAGCATTGTGAGGGATTTTCTTTTTTCAACACCGGAGCTAAATGTCCAACATCCTGTCTGAGAGGGTCGTAAAACTGTATCAATCAATACAAGTTAACTGTTAACTTTCACAGTTTCACAAGCAGTTACAATTATTTACTGTAAATATATGAATGATGAGGGAAGGTTCCCTCTTAAAATCAATTTAGACGAGTTTGTTGTGACAATGATAAAAAATCTCTCTTTTTTTAGTGCCGACTCAGACACTGGTATCTCTTCATTCACAAACTCAAAACCCGTCTTTTTAACCTTGAAGGATGGAATTCTTCAGTTACGCTGAATGTTTTTAAGTATTCGGTAAAATCCAGGCTGTCAGTGTGTAAATGTTCGTGCTGCTTGTTTTAATGTCTCTTAAATCTAATTTAAGAGTTTGACTGTTTGTGGTTGAAACTGTGCTGATATTCTTGACCAGAACTAACTTAGACTTAAATAAAGGATAACCTGGTTTAAAGGTTGACTAAAACCCTCCTAATAACTTTTTTGAAATTTGTTTTATAATAGCTGCTATAATAAATTCAATAATGAGAACTTTAAAATGTGATTTAAAGGAATTATAAGCTGCTTTATGCTCAGCTTCAAAGACAGAATATTTTTCTTTATCATGAAGGTCGTAGAAACAAGAAAGCGAGAAACAAACGGTTCAGTTCTGTTAACGTTTTTCAACTTTAAAGCCACCATCTTTAATGAACTTTAACCCAGAGCCAAAGTGCCTGAACAGAACCATCAAAAGCTTTAAATGCTGCTTTAGTTTCTAAGAGTCAATATTGCCTTTCAT
Organism: Semicossyphus pulcher; assembly: GCF_022749685.1. Taxonomy (NCBI): domain Eukaryota; kingdom Metazoa; phylum Chordata; class Actinopteri; order Labriformes; family Labridae; genus Semicossyphus; species Semicossyphus pulcher. The sequence goes on along the minus strand of NW_027211615.1, from coordinate 30,215,171 downwards.
CTGTTCATCTGAGTGGCACATGTTGTCTGAAAGACATAAGCCCATAGAAATGAGTAATACAATTAATTTAAGAAGACAGAGCTGTCCGTTGTTTTCCTTTAATTGTTGCTATAGTCACGTCTAATATTATTTGATCTTTTTATGACTTTTGTCCTTTACTCAGAGTTGATGAGGAAGTTTCAATAGTTTTATGGTTGATCTAATGAACCTTTGTGTTGAACAAATCAACTACAATAAAAAATGAATAGTTAAGAGACTAAGTGTGAAAAAGTAAAATCAGAACAAAATGAGATTCTTATTGTTTAACACTGAAGCAACTTGAAGTTTTTTCTCAGGGCTGTGCACAGAGAACATCCCTCAATAACTGATTTACACTTGTTGTTCAATTGTGCTTCGGTTGCCAGGAGACTGAATGAAGTGACCTTTGACACCGTCATCAAACAATAAACATGAATGATATTGGCACAAACAATCCCTGGCCACAGCAAAAAGTTTGACAAAGTTTAAGTTAATTATTGTCTGTCGACAGAGAATCATGTTACATGTGTTAAATTACAGTTTGTGTTGTTTTAAAAGCCTGATAAACTAATAATATTGACCAGCTTGGTTTGTTGTTAGAGCCTTGTGTGTTGATAATGTAGATTTTTACTGTTTTATGATCAATAAATTGACTGCAAATTAAAGAAGTTCTATTTTCAGTTTTCACCTGTAAGAAAACTAGCAAACATATTTAATCTTTTAATGTAGCTGTGTGAAAATCCATCGTACTGTTTTGTTTGTAAATGTCCATAATGTCTGAAAGAGTCTAATCTGTTTATTCATATGTTACATGTTCATATTCATGTAACTGCTTTAAGTACCAGCAGTCAGTGAACATGTTGTATATAGAAGCGCAGCATGAGGGGAACAATGAAGTGGTGAAACTTCACCGCACTGTTACCCTTTAACACTTGATTTGTTACTTTTTGTCAGATATGTTTGTCATGTTTTATTTCTAAATGTTCATAATGTCTGAAAAGACGAGAGTGTAATCTGTTCTTCATATATTACATGTTTATATTCATGTAACTTCTTCAGCTCTCGCGGTCAGTGAATGTTCTACATAGAGCTAGCGTAGCGTGAGGGGAACAACAGATGGTGCACATGAACATTTAATTTGATCTGTTATTGTTTCTTTTGCTTTGACTGACAAATTACACAAAGAGACATAAACAACAGTCCTGTGATATATACACACGTGTGATTGTATTTGTTGAGTTGTGTTTGAGGTCCATGTTATTGATATATTTCTGCTCCTCTGTATATGTATGTAAGTGAATGAGACACATTAGACACACCTACAACACCATGTGAAGTAGAGGCTTAAAATCAACCACAGAATTAGTTAAACATCAAACAACACTTCTTGCAGCACTGTTGTATCACATGACATCACACAGGTGTTTCTATTGTTCAGGACACTCAGTGTGGTTAACCAACAGACTGAATTTAAGCTCCAGTCAAACTAAGATTTTCTTGTTCCTTTTACTGTTTGGTTTGTTCCAGCAATGCAGTCAAAAGCAACACAGCACATCAGAGCGTCCACCACCTCTACAGTTCTCAGGTCAGTTTAACAGCCGCTCACACAAACATGATGAAACCTGTGGGTTACGTTACCTTCTGATGGTGACAATAATCTGCATGAAGCCGATGAGTGAAGGAGAAATTAAAAAGCAGCTTCAGTCAGGAAACCAACCAGAGGAAGAACAAACATGTCACTGACAGCAGGAGGTTTTCAAAGGTCTGTTATTCACATACAGCCACACCTCTCTGTGCTCGTCTTCAGACTGAAGGGTTCTTTAAGGACATGTGATCAGAGCAGCTCTGAACTTTGGGACGAACCACCTGGAACAACTGCAGTCAAACATTAACTGACAGAATAAAACTTTATGGATTATAAAGTTCTGAGGACAACAGCGTGTGTAAAGACTGTTTCTGTACAGTGTGTAAGTGGACTGTGTGTTTGCTGGCAGTGTTTACAAGGACATTGTTTTTAAATCTTCTAAACAAACATCAGGAGGGTTAATACAACTCATGTCTTATAAACATGATTGAACTGAGGTTGTCTTAATTCTCTTACAGAAAAGTTTCTGTTTGAAGTCTCCAGCCATAAAACTGTGTTGAATATCAGACAAATAGTGTGTCTTGCTGTGCGCTTTATTGTGCGAACAGACGGTCCAACAAGTCTGACAGTTTTTACACTTAGTCAAAGTCTACTCTTATTTCATTTGGATGTTAGCATTAATCCACAGCTATCTGTGTCTGTGCTCACCGTTACTGACTTGGTAGGCTGTTCAGTATTTGTCATACATTGATTTTTTTGTGACGGCCCGTGTCATGGGAGTCAGGACTGTTTGTTTTTTTCTGCAGCAGAGACGACAGGCTAACGTCGAAACGTCGGCCTAACAAGCTGCAACACAGCACAGTAACGCCTTTCCATCCACGGTCTGGTAACGTAACATCTGGGCAGAGCTAGAATAACTCACAGTACCGGCTAAGCAGGAATGTTTATATCGTAATGTTATTGATTTGATTTGTTACCGAGTTGTATTGTTGTAATGTCTGTTTAGTCAGTTATTGATTGTAGTTGAGGTTACTTATGCTTACACAAAGACATAGTCAGCATGCTAAATTGACCTCGCTCTTTCCTAACCCGGCACTCTTAAGACTTTCAGTCAGAAAATATTTTGGACTGACCTTTTGACCTTTTGACCAGACTAAACAGCCAGGGATTCAACCTCGCGGTTCTTTTTCTGGGTTTCGACCTGTCCTATGTGCTCAGTGTAAGTTGGTAGAGACAAAGGACAGCATTCAGTGGCCATCTTCAGTTCTTTGTCTCCCCTAGACGTGGTCTCTTCATGGACACAACCTCCATTTTGATCTCTGCCTGTCCTGAGACAGACATGCCCTTTTCTCTCTCTGTCAGACACACACACACACACACACACGCACACGCACACACACACACACAAATATTAGCGTTAGTTAGATTACATGTTTCGTGTTTTACTTTACTTTAACGTCTTTTTAAATAAATCACTGTGAAATAAAATGCTGTCTGTTTAATGTTGCACATGAATGAATACTGCCAACCTCTTCTGCGTTTTAACTCCTTCAACCTTCAACCTACTAGATATCAATAATTGGGTTATAGTTATTAAGTTAATTATTAATCAGAGTCTGTATTGATAGTCCAGCATACTTTATGAGACTGAGGTAATTAGATGGTTATTTTTTAACTCCCTTATGTGGTGGTGGCTTATGTGATTTCATGTAGATTAAATCATATCATTTATATTATTAATAATTATTTTTAATAATTGTTAATTTCTTTTAATAGCCATTTTTAATACCTCCCTTTACTTATGGTAAATGGACTGTACTTATATAGCGCTTTTCTAGCCTGTGCGACCACTCAAAGCTGCTTTTACACTACATATCACATTCACACATTCACACACTGATGGCAGAGGCTGCTACGTAAAGTGCCCAACTGTCAATCAGATATCACATTCATACCTGTTGGCTATGCCACCGGGAGCAATTTGGGGTTCAGTGTCTTGCCCAAGGACACTTCGACATGTAGCCTGAGGGAGCTGGGGATCGAACCTCCGACCTTCCGATTGAAAGATGACCGACTCTACCACTGAGCCACAGCCGCCCCGTGGACTTATGGAATCTGACTTAGAGGCATAGTCCGGTCCCAACACCGGCATAGACTCTAAGGGCTCTATTTACACGCAGACGGACTAAAGCGCATGGCGCTAAGTGATTGGGGGCATGTCAGACCCACTGTTACTCGGCGCACAAGAGGTTGGCTTAAAGCCCTGGATTATTCATAGGTGTGTTTTCAGCATAACATGAATCAAACCAATCAGAGCGTCCGCTGTCTGACGTTTATTAAAGTGCTGTGTGCTGACCATCAAAGAAAGGTCTGCTGTAAATGTTTATTTACTTCTTGTTTCTGCTGGATCACATGGCTGTATTCTCCAGTGTGTGTGTGATGGACACTGGACAGTGTTTTAATATCTGTGGACGCAATTGTCGGTGCCACAGGTAGTTCTGTTTGCAGTTTGTTATAAATGTACCTCTTAGTTGTGTGTGTGTGTGTTCTGCGTGAATCAGAGTGAGCTTGGTGTCTCTGTAGTTTTTGGCCCGTGCGTGGCTCGAGCAGGAATCTCCCTGAGGTGAAGCAGCACTTCTCACCAACTCAACTGAACAAACCGAAAGCAGTTTCATGTTTTAAGGAGACGAGGGAAACAAAGGCTTGTCGTCTGTCACATAATCGTTATTTCAGTGTATCTGCAAACACACACTGCTTTGTCCTCATGAGTCAAAGCGCTTCTGTGCGTCCCCGTGTGAGTGACAAGCAGACTCATGTGAACTCTCAGATGTACAGTACTGTGCAAACGTTTATGGCAAGTGTGAAAAAATGCTGGAAATTAAGAATGCTTTCAAAAATATAATAACAATTGTTTATTTTTATCAATTTACAAAATGATCAGTGAGTGAACAAAAGAAAAATCTAAATCAAATCAATATCTGGTGTTACTACCCTTTGCTTTCAAACCAGCATCAATTCTTACAGGTACACCTGCACGCAGTCAGGGATGTTGTAGGATTATAGTCAGGTGTATGATCAACCAATTATACCAGACAGGTGCTAATGATCATCAGTGTCACATGTAGGTTGAAACACAGTCATTAAGTGAAACAGAAACAGCTGTGTAGGAGGCTTAAAACTGGCTGAGGAACAGCCAAACTCTGCTACCAAGGTGAGGCTGTGGAAGACAGTTTCATGTCACAGGTCAGACACCATGGCAAGACTGAGCACAGCAACAAGACACCAGGTAGTTATACTGCATCAGCAAGGTCTCTCCCAGACAAAGATTTCAAAGCACACTGGGGTTTCAAGATGTGCTGTTCAAGCTCTTTGGAAGAAGCTCAAAGAAACGGGCGACGTTGAGGATCGTAGACGCAGTGGTCGGCCGAGGAAACTTAGTGCAGCAGATGAAAAACACATCGAGCTTATTTCCCTTCCAAATGGGAAGATGTCCAGCAGTGCCATCAGCTCAGAACTGGCAGAAACCAGTGGGACCCAGGTACACCCATCTACTGTCCGGAGAAGACTGGCCACAAGTGGTCTTCATGGAAGAGCTGCAGCCAAAAAGGCTCCGACATGGAAACAAGGCCAAGCCACTCAACGATGCACAAACACATAGGAACTGGGCTGCAGAGAAATGGCAGCAGGTGCTCTGGACTGATGAGTCAGAATGTGAAATATTTGGCTGCAGCAGAAGGCAGTTTGTTCGCCGAAGGGCTGGAGAGCGCTACGATAATGAGTGTCTGCAGGCAGCAGTGAAGCATGCTGGAGGTTCCTTCAAGTTTGGGGCTGCATTTCTGCAAATGGAGTCAGAGATTTGGTCAGGATTAATGGTGTCCTCAATGCTGAGAAATACAGGCAGATACTTATCCATCATGCAATACCATCAGGGAGGCGTATGATTGGCCCCAAATGTATTCTGCAGCAGGACAACGACCCAAAACATACAGCCAGTGTCATGAAGAACTATCTTCAGCGTGAAGAAGAACAAGAAGTCCTGGAAGTGATGGTATGGCCCCCACAGAGCCCTGATCTCAACATCATGGAGTCTGTCTGGGATGACATGAAGAGACAGAAGGATCTGAGGAAGCCTACATCCACAGGAGATCTGTGGTTAGTTCTCCAACATGTTTGGAACACGTACCAGCCGAGTTCCTTCAGAAACTGTGTGCAAGTGTACCGAGAAGAACTGATGCTGTTTAGAAGGCAAAGGGTGGTCACACCAGATATTGATCTGATTTAGATTTCTCTTCTGTTCATTCACTGCATTTTGTTAACTGATGAAAATAAACTATTAACACTTCCATGTTTGAAAGCATTCTTAGTTTACAGCATGTTTTCACACCTGCCTGAAACTTTTGCACAGCACTGTATGTCCATAATGCACCCTTTAAATAGCAGAGACAGACTTTAGACTCCAGACCAGGTTTTGGTTGGTTTAAGGAGCAGTTGCTTTCTGTATCCTGAAGATAGCAACGCGTCACCATTTTACCTGACCACACCTCATTTAAAGACCAACACACCTATGGGTGCTAGCGTGGGTGCAAGATCACTTGCTATTGGAGACTTGCTCGTGGAAACTCGCAGTGACACTTATGGTGAGAGCCAGAGTTCTAAACTCAATGCTTAAAGGAGAACTCCACAAACCAATGGGTGACATTATGGTGGCTGCGTCCATTGTTGTAGACTATGGTGAAAACATGAGCTGATAATTGATGTGAAAGAGAACTCATCATGACACCAGCTCATCCACACGTCCACGTGATCAAAAGCAAATTCAACAAACACAGGAAACTTTTGTTTTGTTTTAGCTTCTGCACACAGAAGGTACAAACTTATCAGCCTCACCTGCAGAAAGAAAGAGAGAGCAGACAGGAAGATCCCCTGAGGTCACAGGACTGGAACTTCAAAATAAAAGTATTTAAATGTTTAAACCCACGGGAGGAAAAGAATGAAGGCCTCTTTATTTTGTCTTTTTGCAGACATGGTAACATACTTGTTTTTAGGAATGTTGTCGAAAGATTTGTCATGAAGGTAATAAACTGTGGTTCTCACTGTGTACCTCCTGTCGTCTGGTCTGCGTCCCCGACTTCTGTTCCACTACTGTGAGTACATCTCTGCTCATAAATCTCTTTAATAAACTTACTCTGATGATTTAACAAACTCTCAGACTCTTCAGTGAGCTTGTCGCGCCTCCATTCAGTGATTACATCCGGTCATGGCCACACACAGACCCAGCTGTTTCAAGTGAGTCGAGTCCATCTTTTGCTCTAAACGCACATTTGGCAGAGGCGCTGCTCATGAGAAAGACTCTGTGTTTATGTGAATATACAGCATTTAGCTTGAGAGACATATCTAGTGATTTTCACGTATTGCTCAGGACGACAAAGCTTCAAACGCTAGCCTATGTAGCTAACTCTCGCCTTGTCATGCCGTGTACATGCCCCCAATACACTGTGTATTCACGTGTAAAGTGTTCCTTTGTCATGTATTGATCAAAGGTGATTACCTGAGAAGCTCCCTGTATGGCCCCGGTTAATGCGGACTGTGTCAGGACAAATTGTTGCTACACATGTCTAAATGTTTCTGTGGAGATGCTCCAGCTGCTCAGTAATGGAACGCTATGATCTGAGCTGTTGAATTAAAATCCCTCTTTTCCCTCACGTCACCTGTAGTGCTGCTGTGGTCATCCTGCTCCCGGGCTGTGCAGCTGCTCCCTGCAGATCCTCTCAAGGACATCCCTTCAGCAGTCCTCTGCAACAAGCACTCAGAACTTACAACTGTCTGTAGAAACATGTTTCAGTACAAGTTTGTCCACCAGTTAGCCAGTAAACAATGTCCGTGAGCTTTTAGAGAAGAGGTCCTGTTGGAAGAAGTATCGAGCTAAAAGGGTCAATTTACTTGTTTATTTGGATCCTCAGGAGCTGGTGCTAACTACTTATCCTGGGGTCCACACATGTAAACATTACACTAAAATATTCAACAATAGGGGGCACTTTGGGGGGGATCCCAAACTTAGGGGCCTCTGACACACTGTAATTAGTGGGCTGTGCACGCAAAGCCCACTATGGACACCTCTATAGCAAAGCTATAGGTGTCCATAGTGGGTCTTGTCTATTTAAGTTGTATTTGAACTTTTTTCCTACGATGTTTCGTTTTTGAACGGTGACCCTTTAAAGATGGTGAGTTATTTTGGAAAAATTCAGGATTTATAATGGGTGTGTATTGCGGAATGTTCGTGCAGAGCTAATTGACAGAGTGCGGAGACTCAAAAAAACCTCTCAGAAATTCTCTCTCTCTCTCACGACCCCAGCCACAAATTACACAGTAGAACTGTGATTTTTTCACAGAGTTGTTGCCACACTTGTCTTCTTTCTCCCAATGTGTCTACTTTATCAGTAGGATTTACGGTTTTTGATTTATCTGCCCCTAACCGACAAGAGTAGCTCTCAACTGCTCCATTTACTCCAATGTTAATCGGGAGGAGGATTTTCCAGGATTTTCGAAACTGCACCTGTTTTTAACTCGCTCCTATTACCACATTTTAGAAGCTAGGACCACAAAAACTTATGTCTGTGTTCTTTAAGGCCTTTCTGGCTTGATGGTGAAGAAATTTTGCCGATATCATGTTTGGTTTGGAAGAAATGGCAGTAGTTTGACGTCCTAAATGTGAGCCAGAAATCACGCTCAGATCAGCTGTCACAGACACCAGCTGTGGTCACATAAGCCGTTTCTAGGGCCTTCCGACAACCATCACCGCGGCAACCGAGATCAACTGGGCCAATTAATTATTCAGACTCAAAAAAACTCTCAGAAATTCTCTCTTTCCGTGACGACCCCAGCCACAAATTACACAGTAGAACAGTGATTTTTCACAAAGTTGTAGCCACACTTGTCTTCTTTCTCCCAATCTGTCTACTTTATCAGTAGGACTTATGGTTTTTGATTTATCTGCCTGTAACCGACAAGAGTAGCGCTCAACTGCTCCATTCACTCCAATGTAAATCACACAGACAGACAGACAGACGACAGACACACACAGAGACAGACAGACAGACAGACGGACAACAGACACACAACCACACACACAAGACAGACAGACAGACAGATGACAGACACACACACAGAGACACACACAAGACAGTGCACAGATATCAGCCATCTCATTTGACAAATCACCTCGGATACAGATGACAGACAACACAGGAGGACTCTGATTGGACAGTTGTGTGTGTGTGGTTTTTTCTGCCATGATATAACCTTCTGCTCCGCGCTGATCGATCCCCTTTGATCTACTCGTAGGTAAGTACCGGTCATGTTCGACATTAGCATACTGAAATCGTTAATAAAAGTGGATTTTATTGAAGCTAGACATTACTATCTCTCCCATGATCACGATTACTCATGATTTGGGAAAAATGAATGTACTTGTTTATGGTCGGTCTGTTTCAGCAACATTAATCCGGAGGTACTTGGGTCCGGATTAGCGAGTAGCCGAGCTAACGCTAACGGAGCGTTAGCAGTTAGCTTGGCTAGTCGGAGCCCAGTAGCTCCGGGCCAACAGGGGTTAGCAAAGCTATAGGCTATCCATAAGTACAGAATGTGTCTGTCTAGACTGTTAGCTAAATGTTATCTGTTACAAAATGACGGTGTATGCCTGTTTGTTTATGTTCCAAGTTTAGTTTTAGTTTGTAACAAATACCATAGATGAAGACGCTGAGAATGAATGGTAGGTGGTGAAATGAATACATTGTAGTATAGTATCATAGCATTGGCAATCCTCATTGACAATGAATGGGGCTGTGTGAAAAAAATGAAACTTTCTTTTTCAAAAATCATATTATCAATGTACGTGGGGTTCACACGCGCACAGACATGCAGCGCAGCACAGCCCACTCTCGCGATTTCCCAACGGGGAATTGTCTAGTTGTAAATGGAGTGCACTTATATAACCCTTCACAGTCTTTCAGTTTTGCATTTTTGTGGTGACAAACAAGAGCGTGGAGCTGGTGAAAAGTTAGAAGCTAAAGCTAGCGCTAGCTAAAGCCCTAAATTATTTCATGAGGAAAAAAAGAACAGCCGACTCCTGAGATCAACTTTTAGTAAAACAAAACACTGAAAGACATTTTCAAGTCAATCACAGGTAGCCCCGCCCTAACCCCTCCCCTCTTCCTGGTCTGTGTGACTCTCAATGGGAGCATCAGTGACTAAATGAACATCATGCTGTGTTGAAGAAGACTTGAAACTAGAGACTGAGACCATAAACTCATCAGGAACATGAAACTAGAGACTGAGACCATAAACTCATCAGGAACATGTTTACTGAGGGAATACATCAGGAGAGGAGGAGGAGCATGTTCTCATAGACTTAGGAGTCGCCCCCTGCTGGACATTAGAGAGAATGCAGGTTTAAGGCTGTCCGGGCTCCTTTTGTCCGACCTGGAGGTTTTATTCACTGCATACAGTCTATGGATCAGAACTTTCCCAGGTTGAATTCAGTGAGCACATCCTGCAGCGGTGCCTCTGATTGGACGATCCCGACCTCTCTTATTACCACAGGTTCCAGTTCAATCCTTTGTCCTCTGTTAACATGAAGGTGGCTTCACTTTGTCTTTTACAGTTGAGTTAAATGTAAAGTTTAAAAGTGAGAATAAAGGATTGTTCAATAAAAAGCAAACTAAGTATCATGTATTTTGTTGTAAATGCTTTTTTATTAACACTAATACAAATTTTACATTCAAACTTACATGAAACTATATTCTGACTCGTTTCCAACTTTAGGTTAAACACACAATTCAAAGCTCGAGAAATCTTTCAAACAAAAAATGATTCAAATTAGTTTCATCTTCACATGAAAGAAAAACATTTTAAACTTTTCCTCTTTCATTAAATGAGAACCACTACAGCCACAAACAGCTGCTACATGCAGCTCTTTAACACTTCATTAAAGTGAATATGAATAAGTTCAGACCTGAGGAGATCAATTCAGTATTTTTAGAAGAAAATCATTCTTGGCATTTTTGACACAACAAGACAATTATTAACAGAAGTGAAGCCTCGTCCACCAACATCTGTGACCACAAGACGACCACAAGATGTGAAGGTGACTCCTACAGAGAGCACAGAGACACTGAGGAACCAGGTAACCAGAACCCAAACCCAGGATAAAGAGGTTCAGTGAAGGTGGTGCTGAAGGTGTGGAGGTGGATCAGTGTGTCAGAGGAGACTCTGTAGAAGGACAGAGTGCCAGCAGGACAGTCCACATACACTGCTACTCTGTGAGAGACAGAGGACGAGGAGAGAGGGAGGTCTGTTCTTCTGTTATTGTGAAGGACAGAGTAACCACCATCAGAGCAGATCAGACTCCAGGACTGATCATTATATCCAAACAAACAGTCATCACTGTCTCCTCTCCTTCTGATTCCTCTGTAACTCACTGATATATAAACCTTTCCTCTCCACTCGACCTCCCAGTAACAGCGACCAGTCAGACCATTTCTACACAGCAGCTGAGGCCAGTAATCAAATCTGTCTGGATGATGAGGATATGACTGATTCTCACTCACATGTGTCACCTCCCTGTTGTTGTCAGACAGTTTGAGCTCTCTGTTTACTGTGTTTGAGTCCAGAGTGAGTTCACAGAAATCTGATGGAGAGAAAAAGACACAACACAGCAGCAGTTTATCATCAGACACACCTGAAGGGTTTATTCTTTGTTACCTGACAGTCTGCTGTTTGGTCATCATGAGTCAAACTGATTCCACACTTACACTTCTTCAGACCAGGTTTTAACCTCTGCTCTCCACCATGGTCCACCCTGGAGGAAGAAACAGTCACAATGATTTTCTGTCCCAAAGACAAGAAGGAGTTTCTCTGTGAGCAGCAAACCCTTTGAAATGTAACAATGTATTATCTTTTATCATTTCTCATTGTTTTTACTTTACATTTACAGAAAAATTATCACAGTAAGGATATCTTTAGATTTTAACAGAAGCAGTTTGTAAAATGGTAAATTGTTTAACAACAGCACATCAGCATATCCACGAACTGAGGAATTACGAGACACCAGTTTAATGTTGAACAAAATAATACCTGCTACCAGGTAAGTTAGAACTAGGGCTGTCAATCGAATAAAATTTTTAATCGCAATTAATCGCATGGTTGTCCAAAGTTAACTCGTGATTAATCGCACATTTTTTACCTGTTGTTAATGTACCTTAAAGAGATATTTTTTAAAGTGTTTAATCCGCTTATCAACATGGGAATGGACAAATATGCTTCCTTAATGTATGTTTGTTTATTATTACTGCAACCTTCTAAAACAATGAGAAATACTGTCCAGAATATTCTACAGAATAACCTCAAAGGTTCTGCACGCTCAAACACACACATCAAGAACATGACAATCATCGCATATATCAGTGATTCCTGTGAGAAGCACGTCACATGCAGACTTACTCAGTCTGGATTAAACTCTTTCTAGATGCTGATTTCTTCCTTCCACAGTTTGATTGTTCTCTCTGCTTCACCTTAATTCATGTTTTAATTCACAAACTACTTTAATCTGATCTCTTTGCTTCAGTCCCCCAACACACCTGCACCTCTGCGCTCTGCACAGCTTCTGGCCCCGCCCCCTCTCTCTGTCTGTCTGCTGTGTCTTCATCAGCAGTCTGTTTCATTAAGTCACAACATTTAAATATTTTCTCTAACAATTCAGTTCTCACAGCCCGTGAGCCGCGTGTGCACGAGGGACGTTATTAATGACCTAAACAATCGATCGTTACCGAATGACATCTGCACCTTTGATAAGCTTTATAAACAGCGACAATGCTTTTACAATGGGGACACACGGAGACACACAGTAGGAGTGTTTACATTGCGTTACAGAGCTGCATATGATTGTGTGCAGACAGAGAGTGTCCTGGTGTCACTGTGTCAGTGCTCTTCCTCAACAAGGAGAGCGGGCGAACGACCGTTCATTTGGAGCGGAGTCGTTTAATTACACAGAAATGTGAAGCAGCGGCAAAATGTATGTAGCGGAAACACTGCCGGTGGTGACTCCGTTCACATCGACAGTAAATACAAATAACTTCTGTCTTGTCCAGAGAACCATCGAGCAGGGCGTTGAGGCTGAACATTTAAAAGACCCTTTTCTTTATCCATTTCTGCTCACGGAGGTTTGTTTCTGCTCGCTATCCACAACATTGCGGCTGCATCGCTTCCTGATTTCTCACTCAACACACTCACACTCAGCTACGGGGCGGGCGGAGGGTCAAAATAATTAGTGGCGTCAAAAGGAATGTGAGTTAACGCGTTATGAACACGATTACTTTGACAGCCCTAGTTAGAACACATAAAATGTTATTATTATGTCCATGGTCAACAACAAACTTTCCTGTCCAGCCTGAAAGATTGACTTCATAGTTCCAAAGTCCAAGTCCAAAATATAATTTAGAAGTCTTTCAATAAAATCAAGCTTTTCATGTCAACAGTCTCTCCATGTTACTTTGAGAAAAATAATAAGTCCTTCATAATGATGAACCACAGCAGGACATAAAATAATACAGAAATCAGAGTCACGCAGTCTTTGAGCTCTTGTTGTCTGTCTATACCTGAGAGTGTCCAGTCTCCAGTGTGGATCCTCCAGCCCAGCAGAGAGCAGCTTCACTCCTGAGTCTCCTGGATGATTGTAGCTCAGGTCCAGCTCTCTCAGGTGGGAGGGGTTGGAGCTCAGAGCTGAGGCCAGAGAAGAACATCCTCCCTCTGTGATCAGACATCCTGACAGCCTGATTATAAAATAAAACACTGTGAACTTCTGATTTTGACAGTCTTCATTTGGAATGAACTAAAACAAACAAGTGTTCAACAAACAGCTGAAATCTGACCTGAGAGTTTCCAGTTTACAGTGTGGACTCTTCAGTCCAGCAGACAGCAGCTTCACTCCTGAATCCTGCAGGTTGTTGTTACTCAGGTCCAGCTCTCTCAGACTACAGGACTGTGAGCTGAGGACTGAGGACAGAGCTTCACAGCTTCTCTCTGACAGGTAACAGGAACTAAGCCTGATGAATAAGTTAGACAAGAGAAGGTTTAACTTCTAAACTATGAACCAAAGCAGTGTGTTAAATACTGTATGAAACAGTAACTGGATGAACAGCTGCTGAAGGTAATCAAGTGACAAATCCACGTACAGAGCTTTGTTGGAGGCTTTGACCACTGGCAGCAGCCTCAGAAGAGCCTCCTCTGAAGCAGAGTACTTCTTCAGGTCAAACACGTCCAGATCTTTTTCTGATGACAGTAAGATGAAGCCCAGAGCTGACCACTGAGCAGGAGACAGCTTGCCTGTGGAGAGACGTCCTGATCTCAGGGACTGTTGGATCTGCTCCACTAGAGAGCGATCATTCAGTTCATTCAGACAGTGGAACAGATTGATGCTTTTCTCTGCAGACAGATTCTCATTGATCTTTGTGTTGATGTACTCGACTGTTTTCTGATTGGTCTGTGAACCACTTCCTGTCTGTGTCAGCAGGCCACGCAGGAGAATCTGATTGGTCTGCAGTGAAAGACCGAGGAGGAAGCGGAGGAACAAGTCCAGGTGTCCATTTGGACTCTGTAAGGCCTGGTCCACAGCACTCTGATGGAGATGTTTCAGTTTATGTTTGTCTTTAAAGAGTTTAGAGATCTGGGATGTTGTTTGTTCTTCTGACATCAGATTGACACCAGAGTTGATGAACGTCAGATGGACATGAAGAGCAGCCAGAAACTCCTGAACGCTCAGATGGACGAAGCAGAACACCGTGTCCTGGTACAGTCCTCTCTCCTCTTTAAAGACCTGTGTGAACACTCCTGAGTACACTGAGGCTGCTCTGATATCGATGCCACACTCTGTCAGGTCTGACTCATAGAAGATCAGGTTTCCTTTCTGCAGCTGCTCAAAAGACAGTTTTCCCAGAGACTCGATCATCTTCCTGCTCTCTGGACTCCAGTGTGGATCCGTCTCAGCTCCTCCATCATACTTGATGTTCTTCTGTTTGGTCTGAACCACCAGGAAGTGAATGTACATCTCAGTCAGAGTCTTGGGCAGCTCTCCTCCCTGTCTGGTCTTCAACACGTCCTCCAGAACTGTAGCAGTGATCCAGCAGAAGACTGGGATGTGGCACATGATGTGGAGGCTTCGGGATGTCTTGATGTGGGAGATGATTCTGCTGGCCTGCTCCTCATCTCTGAATCTCTTCCTGAAGTACTCCTCCTTCTGAGGGTCAGTGAACCCTCTGACCTCTGTCACCATGTCAACACACTCAGGAGGGATCTGATTGGCTGCTGCAGGTCGTGTGGTTATCCAGAGGCGAGCAGAGGGAAGCAGTTTCCCCCTGATGAGGTTTGTCAGCAGCACATCCACTGAGGTGGACTCTGTGACATCAGTCAGGATCTCATTGTTGTGGAAGTCCAGAGGAAGTCGACACTCATCCAGACCGTCAAAGATGAACACAACCTGGAACTCTTCAAACCTGCAGATTCCTGCTTCTTTGGTTTCAGTGAAGAAGTGATGAACAAGTTCCACCAAGCTGAACTTCTTCTCTTTCAGCACATTCAGCTCTCTGAAGGTGAAGGGAAACATGAACTGTATGTCCTGGTTGGCTTTGTCTTCAGCCCAGTCCAGAGTGAACTTCTGTGTTAAGACAGTTTTCCCAATGCCAGCCACTCCCTTTGTCATCACTGTTCTGATTGGTCCATCTCTTCCAGGTGAGGCTTTAAAGATGTCTTCTTGTCTGATGGTTGTTTCTGGTCTGTCTGGTTTCCTGGATGCTGATTCGATCTGTCTGACCTCATGTTCATCATTGACCTCTCCAGTCCCTCCCTCTGTGATGTAGAGCTCTGTGTAGATCTGATTCAGAAGGGTTGGGTTTCCTGCTTTAGCGATCCCCTCAAACACACACTGGAACTTCTCCTTCAGGTTAGACTTGAGTTTCTGTCGGCACTCTGCAGCAGCAGCTCCTGAAAGAACAAACATGAAATGTGATTAATAAGTTTAAGCTTCAATCAATCAGATGAATTTAAACTTTAAGACATCAGGATGGTATTTATTTCCCTCCTCTCTGAAATCTCTTCAGCTCATCAGGTGTGAACAGTTTCTCACAGGTCATAGATGTGATCAAATGTGTGCATCATATAAACAGCAGAGTTTTAAATGTGACCCTCTCCCATGTTGCCTCTATTTCCTCTTTCCATCATGTTAAATGTGTTAAAATCCTCTTACTGCTCTGCAGACAGTCAGCCAGCTCCTCCTGCTTCATTCTCCTCAGGAAGTGCAGTGTGATCTTCACAAATGCCTCTCTGCTGCTCCTCCTCTGCTCCTCCTCCTCTGCTCCTCCTCCTCACTGTCCAACACCTCCTCATCCTCCCTCTGACTCTCTAAGCATTCTGGGTAATCTGGACTCAGACCCCTCTGGATCTCCTTCAGCTCGTTCTTCACAAAACTGACGATGTTCTCCTCCAGCAGCTGGAACAGAACGAGAAGTGAACTTTGACTTGTAGAAGTCAACATCAGATCATCAGTGACAGACAGAAAGCCTGCTGGTCTGCAGAGTGCAGCATGGACACTGGATCACGATGGTAGTTCAGTGTTTAGTCTGTGGATGGTCCTGTCTCCTAGAAACTAAGTTCATATCAGATGAGATTCATGTTGGAGAAATATCCTGCTCTGGTTTCACACAGAAAAAGTCTGCAGTGACTTTGGACACGATGTGTTTGTTAGAATGAAGCTGAAACCACAAACTGACATGAACATGAACCAAAGTGTTTCTGTTGTTTAAACACAAACTGACTCAGTCTGTGAACTCTGCTCTCTGCTGCCAAAGTCTGTGTGAGACCACCATCCACCACGACCTCTGACCTCTGACTTCTGACTCTGTGAGGTACAGAAAGGCTTCCTTCAGTCCATCAAACACTGACTGTGAACATGATTCAGGCAGAGATGATGTTTGCAGTCATCAGGAAACAATTCAGGAACATAAAAATGTCCTTGTAAGTAAACTGTGATTCTCAGTAGTCGCTGTGTTTGTTCGTTTACACACCATAAATATGGAGTCCAGCTGTGTTTGATGCTGCTGGGCAGACGGACCAATGGGAACCTCCGACCTCTGCTGCTGACCTCTGTGGAGCAAATATAATATACTGTATATAATACAATGACACACAGTGTTACATGTGAGAGATTCTATCTGGTGGAGCCTGTTAGAAACACTGCTGGATCCTCCGACACACACAGGACACACATGAAGCTACATGCTCAGTTATTTATGATTATAAATATAATTTTAGTCAGTTTGTTCATAAAGGAGCTCACTTGCTGAAATGCTTTTTGTGTAACTTGGTGTAAAACTTTCTTAAGTGGTCACTGTTGTTGTTTGTCAGGCTGTATGTACGGGAGACTCTCTGCTGCTGGATCCTGATGGAAACACAAACACTGATAAATGTTCAGGTTCAGACATAAAACACTGATGACTGCGTTTTATTTGAAATGTTTTTATACAGAAGTATGTTCTGTTTTAATTTCTTACATTTGATTATTGATCATCTTTCCATCTTTGAACTCGATAAGTCGACCCATCGACCAGTCACTCTTTAAGGACACACAGCTGGGTTCAGGTTCAGGTCCAGGTCCAGGTCCAGCAGAGTCTGGTCTGTGCTGCTGCTCTGGCCTTCAACACAACACACACAGAGCTGTGAGTGTGAATAATGATGGTGACCTCTAACATCTCTGATTTGTTTGAAAGCAGCGTCCCTCATTCGCCCGTTATGCTCATTCTAAATGATCTGTCCAAGCTGGGCTTGACACTGATCAAGAAGTGGGCATTACTAGCCGGGCTTACAGCAGCAAAGAAATTGGTTGCTACGCACTGGAAGCCACCTCATACCCTCTCTTTTCCAGCGTGGGTCCTAATATACCTGGATATCGTGTATTTGAAGCTATCGACAGCCCGTGTGCACGGGGCAAATGAGTCAACAATAGAGATGTGGAGTTCAGTCTCACTGAACCTTAAAGTTCTATTGGAATAAAGTTTTTGTCAGGAGCTATGGCCTGGATCCCTGGGGGGAGGGGATGGGTGGTGGCCCTTAAGTGGAAGGGCTGCTTATGTTTTGTTTTGTTTGTTTTTCTTTATCTCCAGTTTCTATTTTTTTTTCTTTTGAATACTGACTATGTACATTGTTGTTACTCATGTCCAGAATTACATTTTTTCTGACATTGTGATGTGTTATGAACCGAACATCAATAAAAGGAAATTTTAATGTTTTAATACAAAACAACAGAAGAACGTTTAACTTCTCACCTTTGATCATCAGAGTCATTTCCATCTTTGAACTCAATAGGTTTACCCATGGACCGGTCACTCTTTAAGGACACACAGCTGGGTTCAGGTCCAGGTCCAGCAGAGTCTGCTCTCTCATGTTTGACACTGAAAGAATCACAAACACTGATAAAATGCTGCTGCCAACAACTTTGAAATGTTTTAAAACTGATAGTAAACAAGAAATAAACTATGAAATAAATCATTACTTCTGGTTATCAGACTGATGTCCATCTTTGAACTCAATTGGTTTACCCATAGACCGGTCACTCTTTAAGGACACACAGCTGGGAGCAGGTCCAGGTCCAGGTCCAGCAGAGTCTGGTCCGTGCTGCTGCTCTGGCCTTCAACACAACACACACAGAGCTGTGATTGTGAATAATGATGGTGGAGTGATGTGAGTGCTGAGCTCTGACATGGAGAAGAGTCATGGACAGTTAGAGATCCTCATCTCACCTCTGAGCTTTGGTCTGGCTGTCATGTTCCCCACACAGAGTGGTTTTAGAGGGAGGGGCTCCCTCCTCTCTGTCCTCACGCTGACTCATAGCAGAGCCCCCACCTTCACACAAACACAACAACATGCTCCTTCAGTACAACCAGCTGCACATCACAGAGACACATTAGTTCTCATTCCTCTCAATAACATGACACATATTCAGAAACCTTGTTGGAGCCCCAAACAGGAAGTGATGAGCCCAAAGTGTGTGACACAGCCCCCAGACTCACCCATAAACACAGCATGTTGACCACAATAATATATTAGATACATGAGACATATTTAAATCTTTAAATCATGTCACATCTTTAACAGACACATGATGGGTCTCATTTCCTGTTCCTGTGGGGCCCCTGACAGCTGAGGGGCCCTGAGACACCACTGAGTCCACCTCCACCCTGGGCTGGCTCTGCTCCACCTGGAAAGGATGTGAAGCCTCGGGACAGTGGAGACCTGGACCGGGCTGAAGGCTCTTCAGTGAAACCGAGTCAGTGTTGGAAGACGGCCAGTATCAACAGTTTCAAAACAAAAGCACCTGAGCCAAGTTGATCGGAGCTGTCGGACCAGTTCAGACACTCCCTGCACTTTTCACTCATGGTGTGACTCAGGTTAAAATCAAAGTGCTGCTGATTCTACTCGACAAACACAAACTGTATCACACATAAATCTGTGTGAAATCACTGTTCTCTAAGAGAGAGAAACTCTACAGCACATTTCAAACAGCCAATCAGCATCAAGAAGCACCTGTACAGTTAAACAGTGATACAGCACAATGTGAGCACAGTGAGGTCATCAAACATGGACAGATTTCTCTGGAAGGATTCTCACCAGTTGGACTGACTTCAGGTCAGCTTACAAACACTTTCACCTTCATGTGAGGAGAGAAGAAGCTGCTGGTTTGTCCCTCGTCAGTCCTGGTGTCTGTGTGCATTTGATCTGAGGACAGAGTCACATCCTCATAACTCCAGTGTGACGTCAGAACCAGTCTAACCTGAACCCCAGTCAGTGTCAGAGAACTCAGATCACATGATGTAGTTCTACTGTAGCTGCCCTCGGCATCAATGACACAGCAGTAGAGTTCGACTGGTGCTCAATCTTGTCTTTATTTGTCTTACCGTGAAACTAAAACATACGAAATATTGTCAATTCATACATACAGTTTCAGTTAAAATTGATCAAACGAACAGCGTCAGTAAATTACAATGTTAAAACAATTACCTCGCTTCGCCTGCCAAGGGTGCAAATTTTGAGCTGGCGACAGGTATGCCTCCATTCACTCACTGCTCGCGACCAAATACACAAAACACAAGTCAGCAAAGCACAAACAGAGTTAAATCATAACACAATTATTTAACGCCATACACCTTATGATCTTCCTGCACACACACACACACACACACAAGCTCCAGGGTTCAATTGACAAAAGTTGGGGTGTGACGACACACCCGACCTTTTATACAAGTTCCGGGGCGAGCCGCTCAAACCCCGGAACCTGAATACACCTACCAAATGCCAGTGGCCACTTACATCTACTATCAAACCACTGGATGGTGGTAACCAACCTTCGAATGAAACATCAGAGATGTGATGAAGCAGCAGAGTGGGTCACAGTGATACAGGATTACATGTTGGACACTGCTGACAATGGCTCTGATGAAGACACAAGGTGGTCTCAATGTGTCGGCTGGCTGAAATCACTGTATAAAATGATGGACGACATGACCTCCATCGCCCCCTGCTGACTGGCTGCAGTATAGGTCATAAAGCCCACCTCCTCCATGTTAACAGATGGGACATGAGTCAAACTATAAAATCAAAATACACGTCAAATACAATTTTCTCAAGCATGGTTTCATTATGCTTAGTTCTTATCTTATTAAGTTTATTGTTAATTAGTTATTCAATGCTGTAAAAAGGATGATTGACAGCTCTGTTGACAAATACAGCCTCTGCCCGGATTAGTAGAGTGGAGGAGGAACAGTGAGAGGAGACGGAGCTAAAACAATCACTACAGTCATTGAATATCTGTGAACACTGGTGAACACGCCGGCTTGTGTTATCCTTGCTGTGTTTTTTCGGTAAGTCAAGTGTGCGTTTACCTACATGTTTATAATGAGTGGTATAGGAAGTCTATTTCCTACCTGTTAAAGAGGACATCTGTTCATGGGGTTAGTAGGTTCCCTACCCATTTATAAAAGGCATTCGTTTATGGTAACAGTGTGATTTCCTACCTGTTTATGAGGACAGTTGATTTCCTACCTGTTCAGAGAAACAGTAGAATATGAGGACAGTTGATTTCCTACCTGTTTATGAAGACAGTGTGTATGAGGACAGTTGATTTCCTACCTGTTTATGAAGACAGTGTGTATGAGGACAGTTGATTTCCTACCTGTTCAGAGAAACAGTAGTATATGAGGACAGTTGATTTCCTACCTGTTCAGAGAAACAGTAGTATATGAGGACAGTTGATTTCCTACCTGTTTATGAGGACAGTGTGTATGAGGACAGTTGATTTCCTACCTGTTTATGAAGACAGTGAGTGTGAGGACAGTTGATTTCCTACCTGTTCAGAGAAACTGTAGAATATGAGGACAGTTGATTTCCTACCTGTTCAGAGAAACAGTAGTATATGAGGACAGTTGATTTCCTACCTGTTTATGAGGACAGTGTGTATGAGGACAGTTGATTTCCTACCTGTTCAGAGAAACTGTAGAATATGAGGACAGTTGATTTCCTACCTGTTTATGAAGACAGTGTGTATGAGGACAGTAGATTTCCTACCTGTTTATGAGGACAGTGTGTATGAGGACAGTTGATTTCCTACCTGTTAATGAGGACAGTGTGTATGAGGACAGTTGATTTCCTACCTGTTAATGAAGACAGTGTGTATGAGGACAGTTGATTTCCTACCTGTTAATGAGGACAGTGTGTATGAGGACAGTTGATTTCCTACCTGTTTATGAGGACAGTGTGTATGAGGAAAGTTGATTTCCTACCTGTTCAGAGAAACAGTAGAATATGAGGACAGTTGATTTCCTACCTGTTCCGAGAAACTGTAGAATATGAGGACAGTTGATTTCCTACCTGTTCAGAGAAACAGTAGTATATGAGGACAGTTGATTTCCTACCTGTTTATGAGGACAGTGTGTATGAGGACAGTTGATTTCCTACCTGTTCAGAGAAACTGTAGAATATGAGGACAGTTGATTTCCTACCTGTTTATGAAGACAGTGTGTATGAGGACAGTAGATTTCCTACCTGTTTATGAGGACAGTGTGTATGAGGACAGTTGATTTCCTACCTGTTAATGAGGACAGTGTGTATGAGGACAGTTGATTTCCTACCTGTTAATGAAGACAGTGTGTATGAGGACAG
The DNA here is from genome assembly GCF_022749685.1 of Semicossyphus pulcher. Taxonomy (NCBI): domain Eukaryota; kingdom Metazoa; phylum Chordata; class Actinopteri; order Labriformes; family Labridae; genus Semicossyphus; species Semicossyphus pulcher. The sequence goes on along the minus strand of NW_027211615.1, from coordinate 30,193,312 downwards.
TTGATTTCCTACCTGTTAATGAGGACAGTGTGTATGAGGACAGTTGATTTCCTACCTGTTTATGAGGACAGTGTGTATGAGGAAAGTTGATTTCCTACCTGTTCAGAGAAACAGTAGAATATGAGGACAGTTGATTTCCTACCTGTTCCGAGAAACTGTAGAATATGAGGACAGTTGATTTCCCACCTGTTTATGTGGACAATTACTATGAAAACAGCATTATGAAACTGCTGCTATCTAGATCATCTGACCAAAGACTTCTGTCTGTCGGGACGAAGTGTTATGGGGTCAGGGCCTTTTCCATCTCGGCCCCAAAATAATGTAATTCTCTCCCCTCACCATTGAGATCTTTAAAAGTCAACTTCAAACTCACTTGTACTCGTTAGCTTTTAACTGTGCCTAGCTAAAACCAGTACAGGTAGTTCTGCTGACGTTTTGCCATCACCTGTCACTACTGTCTATTAGTATTGTTACTATAACAATAATGTCCATCACTGCCGTTACTGTTAGTGTTTTCAATCTTATTTTAATCTAACCTTCTTTGCTGTTTTCCTCTGAGTATGCTGGAAAGCACTTTGGAACTACTGTGTTGTGTAAAGTGCTATATAAATAAAGTTGATTTGATTTTAGTAGTTTCGGCAGCTCTAGCTAACAAAAAGAAATAACTTTGATTCAAGAAGAACCAGATTTAATTACTCTTAAGATCTTAAATTACAACTGAAACAGGATCACATAACTGCTGCTGGCTACCAGTCTCCTGCTAGCTATAGCAAACATTAGGTTGAGACACATAGTACATGATAGGAAGCAGCTTACCTTCATCTCCTGACAAAACTTACAGTATGCAGTCCACTTCTTCGTCCTCCTCTTGGTCATCATTATCCTCTGTGTTTGGCATTACAATGTCCTTCACATATTAGCATTTAGCACTGTCAATGCTGGATTTAGCAGTCTAACAATCGTTCCACCAACATCATCCACTCTCACTTGATGATTGAGATCAAATTCAGCATTCTAATAGTAAAGCAACATATTTGTGAAAGAGAAGGCGATGGTTACGTGAGCCCAATCTTAAGACCTCCTATTTATGAAGAATCCCCAGGTGTAATCTTTATAATGAATTTACAATCGCCGCAGATAGTCCGGTAAGAACTGGAGGAGAAGACGATGTCCTCAAATGGTCAGTTATTAATTACCGCACACACATATAACGCAAGCCACGCTGTATAGGACTGTGAACTGACATGTGGTTTCTGCGACATAATAAAAGGCAGAGTAACAGATATTAATGATCAAATCATTATGAAATTTTCCCAATATTTAACAAACACAAAATTGCTATGTAACTATGATTTACAGAAAATTTAAATCCACCTGATTTATCAACAGCAGGTTCATAAGCAAACAGATCTTACTCAGTTATTAGATATATATATATATATATATATATATATATATATATATATATATATATATATATATATATATATATATATATATATATATATATATATAAGAAATTACTGCAATAATGCCATTTAACTGTAGCTGAATTGATCCACACATACATGAAATGTAATAACTGAGGATTATACAAAGGTCGCATAAATTAACCAAAGTCATGAATTAAAATACACAAGAAAATATAGCAACATTAATATATTAAACCTCAGACAGAATGAGGTGTAAAACTTACAGTCTGATGGACGCACAGGATCTCTCAGTCCACAACGTCTCCAAATAAAGTCGTCCAGGAGGGAATCATTGAATAACGTATCCTGCCAACGAGGCAACCGTAGTGTGGTGAACTATCAGCGACAGACGGTTTCTATTGAGCACGAAGCTGGAAACTGGACACAGCAGCCACAGGTGCCCTTCCCTGATTGGCTGAGAAAGGCTATTTTGTTAGTCCAGAAGGAGGCTCTCAAGGCTCATGGAAAGGCCCTAATGCTGACCTTTTGAACAATATTCTTCTCTCCTCTATTGTTTATGTCAAGTGATGACCACCATACTATCATAAACAGTCCAAGAACTGGACCCTAGAGGATACAGCATTAAGAACAACCACAATTTAAAAGACGACTTAAGTAGACATCTCAACTTAAGAGGCTGAGATCATCTGAATCTGAAAAGAACATATTGGGACACGTGAACAACCCCTGGGAGCAACTTTCTTCTTGGCTTTTTTTAAAAATTATTTCTTGTAATTGTTATTATTATTTTTGAAACTCTACTTTTTTAAAAATTCTTTCCTTTCAGTTGTAGTATGTTTAGGAAATGTATCTTATTTGGACATTTGATTTATAAATCCACTGTCCCCTAGCGATATATTTAATTCAACACATATGAGAGTGCAATCTACTTTCTGTGGTGGGACACGAGTGAGGTCAGTCATAGTATAAGTCAGAAAAAGACCTATGATTAATAAAAACTTGACGGTAAAGATGAGTGGGGTTGATGTTTGTAAATGTGCGTATTCTTTAGGATATTGTATTCTTGCTGTTTTTTCCCCTGACTTACCTTGATTCGACTCACCTTGATTCGACTTACCTTGGTTCGACTTACCTTGGTTGTATAAAATGAGCTCAAGTATCAACACATAAACATTTTTCTGGCACTCTTGGATAAAAATAATAGGCTTCAATTTCTGTTATTTTTACACACATTTTAAAAATAAAGCAATCAAGCATATAAAGAGATCATTGAGTGACAAAAGGCCTCAAAGTTGACATTATTTACTGAGGGGACCTTACATATAAAACAAATCAATATGTCTAAACTTTCCAACCCAATCATCAACATTTTTGTTTCTTCATTACATTACTCTGTACTCCATTGATTTCAAGCTATGGTTTATTCGCTCCATCTACTGGACAAATAGTAGAACAACAATCATTTACTTGGGATTTCTTGAACACTGACCTGTACCCCAGCCAACTGTTGGCTAGTTAGGATGTCAGACTGATGCATTAAAGGCTTGCACTGAGGATGTGGCGGTGTCCTCTGACCAGATGAACACAGACACCAAGAGTGCCGAGGGAGAAATGAACAGCTTCTTCTCTCACCGTTATCTCCATCTGTTTTATATATAAACATATAAAGATAGACAGATGACTTACACACAGCAGTATTCTCAGCTGCATGCAGATAAAGTATCACAGTAAAAGTACTGCATTATTCTCAGCGTCATGTAATTAAAGTATCACAGTAGAAGTACTGCAGTATTTTGACTATTATACAATTACCTGTTTTACAGCATATCATCCCCTTTTGGCCCAATTAAAATAATCTCTGAGGTAATACTTACTAGCACATCTAGTAACAAGGAATCTGCTAACTGAATAAATGTGAATAAATTGTGGAACATTTTTATTGCATTTAAATTACACCAATAAATATTAATAGAAAGAGAATGAGTTAAGTAATTAATAGTAAAATACTCATTAATGCCACACAACGGATTTTACAAAACAGTATATTTAAGACGATTATTAGACACTTTCACGTCATGAAAAGGAAACAGGCAGGTATGTGTGAGTCGTTGGCCCGTGCTCCACATTTCAGACAGGTGACAAAGATTGTCTATGTTTGAGAAGACGGCGCACTCGATAGCTAAAAGCAACGGCTGCTATTTGTTGTCTGTGTAGAGCCAAAATTACAAGTTGATAAAAAAGCTTGTAAATTGACAGCACCTTTGAGGTACTTAAATTGATAAAGTAGGTAAATAACAGAAGTGGAAGGGGAAAAATGAGAATCAGGTAGACACGTTCAGTGATCTGACACAATGGCTGCTTTACCTACAAGTTCACGCAAGAACAAATAACAAAAACAACAGTTGCAATGTTAGTTTGTACTCACCAGCTCATTTTATGTTATATGAAGAAATGATGGAAATGTAGAGTACAGACGAGGAGAGGTTTGACGAGGCTGATGGTGGATTTCATGATGAAAGCTGCAGCAATCCAGCACGGTGGTCTGACTGGCTGTTGTTCAGAACCAAGCTTTAGCCTACAGAGTTACTCCTCACAGGGTCCAGGAAACATTGCTCAGTCAAGTTAAGCAGCCAAAAGCTCAAACAGAGGCGGTTTTCTTAGCTCATAACACCAAACACACAACCAACACACAGTGACTGCTACCACATTAATAGCTATAGTAATGTGGCTAGTCCGCTAATAAGGATTGGCAACGCGGCATGCTAACGCGCCAATCGCGGCTAACGCGCTAATCGCATTTATCACAACTTTTATAAATACGATTTTTATGAATTTCTACGATATATAAATCACAGACACGCGCGTTTTTACTTTCTATTGATTAGTATTTGTTCTCCATTAACCGAAATTATTCAAATTTAAGCAGTCGTGTTTGCTAACGTTTAGCTCTGCTGTGCCAGACTAGCCAGCAGCTCCCATCACTGTTTTATTTCATTACATAATTAAACAAATGCTTTTTGCTTTTTGCTCGTCTGCTATTTTTTTATTTTTTCAAGTGGCTAAAACTTTGATATAAAGACAGCAACAGAGTACTGACCTGCTTTATTAAAAGCGTAGCTTCTGGGGATCTCAGGGCTAATGGGCACAAGGAGCCACAATGAGACACTACTGTTAGGAAACCAGTTAAAACCGGTTCAAAGTGATTCGGTCATTACCAGGTGGACAGAGGCTGTTATTATTTTTACAGGTTTTTGTGCATCGGATTATTTTTTTTAATCGTCATTTAGTTTTAGGAACTGTTAGTTGTTGAAATAACTCTTTTTCTTTTCTTTTTTTTAATTAGTGTTCTTTTTATGTACACAAATAACAAAATAGGCTATGTATTTAAGTAAATTTAAATTTTAAACTGTACTTTTGGGGAATTTTACAATGTAGGTAACATATTTTCAAATCCTGCATGGAGCTTTGTGTCCACTCTGCAAATGTAAATAAAGCAGACTTTTGGTTAAACCTGTAATCTCTATTATTATTATCACTGTGGTTATAAAAAAAACATTTAGAAATGATTACTGATGCCTCGATATGACCTAAGCAAACATGACCATCAGGAAAAAGATTGACTGATTCTCTAGTAATTTTTAATGTCAGTCATTGCTGACCTGTCAGTCATCCTTTTGTCAATCACAAGGTACCCAAGTCATAAATCCTCCCCTGTTTTATTGTCTCTGTGACTCTCTATGGGACCATAATTTATTAAATGAACATCATGCTGTGTTGAAGAAGACTTGAAACGAGAGATTGAGATCATAAACTCATTAGGAACATGTTTACTGAGGGAATAAATCAGGAGAGAAGGAGGAGCATTTTCTCTTTTTTTTTGAGACAGGCCTCAAGACACTTCGGTCTTGGTCTTGGGTTCAGTTCAGGCGGGTGAATTCACTTATGGTTTACTGATAAAACTGCCGTTAATGAAAAACTTCCTGCAGCCTACTAGATTTTCAGTGTGTGTTTATGGTCCCCGGAAACAATCGCAGAGTGAGACCTCCTGCCGCTCCTCCTCTGTGTGACTCCGCCCTGCTCGCTGCAGTTTCCTCAGGTGGTGTCAGCAGCAGGAGGGCGAAGGAATGTGACGGGACTGTCCGTGTTCTTCAGGCCTCTTCTCTGCGGAACAAATCATGGAATTAAAACCCCCAAACTCACTCGGAGTCGAATAAAATCGGATTCAACACTTCAGCTATGAGGAGCAGAGAGTACCGCACCCAGGAGAGGATCTTTGGTGGCTGTTTGTGACTCTGTGGATTACTTTGAGTCCGCCCAGGTGTGGCTGCTGTACTTACCTGAGGCTGCGGGTTTGACTGCATAGCGCTCAAGCTTTCATAACTTAGGACTGTTCGTGTGTGATCGATCACGATGCCGGAGCTCATCACTGTGACCGAGTTCATTTCAGAGACTAATGAGGACTACAAGGCTCCAACCACCTCCAGCTTCACCACTCGGATGTCCCACTGCAGGAACACGGTGGCAGCTCTGGAGGAGGTAGGAACACGCGCACGCACACGCACACGCACCCCCCCCCCCCCCCCCCCCACCCCCCCCCACACACACACACACACACACACAAAGACAAGTGAAATAGACGGGTATAAATGTAACTTAGCTGCTTTTCTGTTAATAATTTGGTTACACTTCCTCCCATTTACCATCATGAGCCAAAAAATCAGCAATATCATAAATAATGAACACGTTATTATTTGTACTTAAACCTATGTTGCTTTGCCACCACTTCCTGTGATGAAAACCAGAAATTATGTGATATATTAGAGTGTTAAAGGCTTTTATTGTAGCAGATTGTCTTCGTTCGGACATAGAACTAGTGTTTCACCGTGTTTCTTTGAGTGATCGATGTGTTTCAGGGTCTCTGCCCTCAAACTTCTTCACACCTCCTGCAGTTAAAGTGGACATATTTGTCAGTTTTTCGCTGAAAAGAGGAACAGAGAGAAACACTTCCTCCTGGTTGAAACAGCAGTTGAGCTGAGTCTTTTGCAGCTCTTTATTTTGTAAGAGTTTTGAGCCGCTTCTTGGTTTTGCAACAGCGCGATGATGGTGCAGGTTTGTTAACAGGGCTGATAGGAGGAACCGGTAGTCAGAGGTCAAAGGTCGCCTGCTGAAGAGATGCAGGGAGAGGTTTTAATCACATCTACATGGATTTGGTCACTGTTCCTTACATGACAACTAATGTAATCTGAGTAATAACACTGCTCCAGCTGTGAGTCCTCCTGCTTGTTCTTTAGATAGACGGATCAGAATCCTCAGGGGCGTTACAGTCGCTCTGACACAGAGAGAAGCATGAAGAAATATAGGACATATAAATACATGTAAGAAATATGTCAAGTATGTACAGTATATATACATATACATATGCATTAGGGCTGGGCGATATGGCCAAAATCCTATGACAAATAAAAAGTACTGAGGTTCCGTTTTCACTGAGGCTGAGCCTGAGTCCTTCTCTGCACATTAATGTTCATAAACAGCGCCTCCCTCTACGGTCCTCTCCTCGTTCACTCCCACGTGCGAGGATCAGAGCGTAAAGCGTTCTCAAAAGGACCTAAAAATTGCCGTAAAGCAGTTCAGCAGTTTTGTGACGTCACGATAGAGATGATATAGATACGATAGACATTTTCATATTGCCCAGCCCTAATATACACACACACACACACACATATATATACATATATATATATATATATACATATACATGTTGACAACAATGACACACTTTGGGGCTGCACGGCGCTGCAGTGGTTAGCGCTGTTGCCTCACAGCTAGAAGGTCACTGGTTCAAACCCCGCCTTTCTGTGCGGAGTCCCTCCTCCCACAGTCCAAAGACATGCCCGGGTGTGAGTGTGAGTGTGAGTGTGGGTGTGAAAGGTTGTCTGTCTCTGTGTGTCAGCGTGTTATATATGTGTTATATATATATATATATATATATATATATATATATATGTATATATAAATCTTTATACATGTGTTTCATACCCCTCTATGTCTACATGTATCTCTCTGTATCTTTAACAGTAATAATCAGTGTGATTGTTATTACACATTATATTTCTGAACTGTTGATTGAGTAGATTTTAGACTTCGATCAAACGCAGGTTGGGACAGTGTTGAGATACTTCCTCCTCCTGATGCATGCTGGGACGATCCCGCCCACCAAACCCAGGGCGATGACAGAGCCTCACCCGTCTTATCGAGTCTCAACAAGACCCGTCTCACCCCGTCAGAAGCCTTTTAAAGCGTCTCTAATGGATCCTTTCTTCTACCTGATCCACGCTGCTCCACCTCCTCTGATCGTCTCTCCTCTCTTCCTTCTCTCTCTCTCTCTCTCTCCTTCCTCTGTTCAGTTTGAAAGCTCCTCCGCCGTGTCCCAACGTGTCTGAAGTCTTTTTCAGCAGCAGCATGGTCGTTTTACACATCACTTCAATTACTGTGAACTGATCCAGTGTCTGTGCTCCTACGGTTTTAAGAAGATAAAGAAAGACAGAGGGTGATGGAGACAAACAGAGAGACAGACAGACAGGGAGAGAGACAGGGAGAGAGACAGGCAGAGAGAGAGACAGGGAGAGAGACAGAGAGAGAGACAGGCAGAGAGAGAGACAGGGAGACATGAACAGGATGACAGGGAGACATACGCACAGCAACAATAACAGATGACAGACTCATAGTCGTAACAGGAAACTTTTAGATTAAGGAAGTAAATGGTGAACTTTCAAAGTAAAACTGAAAATTGTAAAAATAAAACTGAAGTCGTAGTTTCTCAGAGTTCAAGGTGACGTCTTTAAATGATTCCTAGATGTAGTTAAACTCTTGGACATACTCGTATCAAACTTCTGTATGAACGATGTATTTCTATATTTCAGTAAATAATAGTGTTTATTTAAAAAGGTCAAACCCACACACACAAAAATAAAACCCTCAGAGTGACAGAGTGCTTGAAGGAGAACCATTTGTAGAGCAGCCACAGCCACAACCACACACCTACACGCGCTCAGAGAGGTTTGCAAACCCGGACACGTCTCCTCTTCTCAGAGTTCTAACACACATCTGAACACACACTTAGAAACTTTAGCATGCTTTATTTAAGCTCTTGATTTAGCTAAGCTGCTGTTTTGAGCTCAGGTAATAAATTATAGACGCATGGTTGGTTTGGAGACTGAAATATGTGCTCTAGATTTGTCCTTTAAAGTTTACTTCACTTGGTGTTTTGAGCCCGGTAACGTTAATCATTCCACATTAAGGCTCTAACTTTAACATTAGCTAACACTGGCTAACACTGGCCAACACGGCTAGCTAATGCAACAGACCAAAGACATTTTAAAGACTCTCATCAGTGTTAATGTTTCTTACATCAGGGTTCTTCTTTGGTGCGAGGAGCTGAATCCTTTTTCACCTGCTTGCTTCCTTATTGTCGTCTTTTTCGGCTCTTTCAGACGCCCACGTTTTTGCCCTTAACCTCCCTTCAGTCTGACACTGCTGATGTTAGACATATCTACAGAGTAAATGTGGCTTTCACTTCCTAAAGATCCTAAGATCCTAATCTCTGATATCCATCCAGAGCAACATCCTTCAATCTACGTAGAAATCAGAGCAAAAGGACGCCTCAGAAGTCGCCTGAGCACAGAAGCCCTAAGCCGACATGCATCCATACATTTTATTAGCTCCGTTTCCCGCGGTAACGAGTCACTTCGGCTTGTTCCGTACCTGAGAATTGTCTTGTTTTTAGCTTTTCTTCAGTATCAGCGTGATCCAGTGATAGTTGTTCCATGGGTACACTGCTAACAGGAGATGCTAACAGCTAATTCAGCACACTGTTAATGGAAAATAAAAGGCTAGCTCACAGCTCCACGTTAAGGATTACTCTGCAGATCATTTGCTGTTTGTTTGGTCTTTTTTGGGCGCAGATACTCTTCTACACATTAAAGTACAACTTCCTCTGACCTTTGACCTCTCGTCAGCTGAGTTTGTTGTTGTTTTCTGGTACAGCTGTGAAGCCATTGGATGATCCTTATTAATGCCTTTTTAGTTATTAATCTAGAAATAATAATTGCACACAAGCAAAAACAGGATGAAACAAACGAGCAGCAAAAAGGATTTGACTTAAAGAAAACAGCAAACGTGATTTTCTTTTTCTTTCATAATGTTCGAAACATGTTTGAATTGCAGCTGCTTCCATGACTTCCTCTGTCCTCTTTGTTTGTTTCCCAAACAGAAACGGCTCACAGAACCAGATAATCTTTATGCACTTGTAAATGAATCATTAATTATGATCAAAATCATTGATTGACTGTCTGAGGGTCGTGAAACTCCGTCATCACGTTGGTACCAGTGTGATAGTGATTTCTGTTTGTATTTAGGTCGCAAATGAGGACGAAGAACCCGCTGCAGGTTTATGCAGAACGTAAAGAACGTGTGAAGTGTTATTTAATTAGTAAACTCAAGTAGCTGCAGACAGACACACAGGTGTAAAGTTCTAAACGCTGCAGTGATTTCAAACAGATTCAGACGATGGAAACAGGTTCTGTTGGTAGTTTTTCGGACACATCTTCAGCTCCACTCGTTTGTCTTTGAGTCAAACAGTAACCGAGCTGCTGGACGGTCTGCATGTTTCACACACTGAATCACTGAGCTGTGACTCAGCGGCTGCAGTGCTGACGGTGCAGACACAGAGGAACATGAGTATCAGCAGTCCAGTGTTCCTGTTTCTGCACTGATAATGAGACTCTGAACAATAATGAGCCGAAAGAGAATAAGGAGCTTTGAAACATCTGTGACAGCCTCCCAACTCTTTCATTTATGCTTCATGTTTAAAATAGTTCTAAACTATTAGAAATTAGCTTCAATACATGTGCTGTAAACGTTCCTGTGGCTGCGTTTAAGTTGCCTCTGATGTTTATTATGTCATTCATTCTGCGATCCAATCATAGCAAGAGTCACACAGAAGCTACCCGGCTCTTTCCTCCCAGCGTTAGCGTCTACAGCCGCTGCATATTGACGTGTTTCATTATGCATGGCCGCGGTTGTTGAGTGTTGACAGTAGTTGTGTATTTGCTGCTGTGGGAGTTTAGTTCAGGCCGTTGATGATCTGTTTCTGGCGGCGGGTGTTTTGCATCAGCAGGGACGTTTAGCTCTGTCATGATAAAAATGGACATCTCAGCTAACGTAGCATGTGTATGCTAACTGCTAAAAATGGTGTGATAACAAAGGTTCTCATGACTCAGCACTGAAACGACTCAAACATTTAAGGCTACTCTCCACCGATTCAACATGTGCTGTTCTTGTGGGCGGGGCCAGACATAAGCCACGCCCACACAGCCTTGAGAAATGGTCTAAGAAGCAAAAAAGGCTTTAAATAAGGTTTCCTTTTAGTTATGAACACTCACATTCATTCATCTTTCTGTGATGAGACTCTGAAGTTTGATATCAGATCTGCATTTGTACTTGTTTAAGCCAGATATCCAGAGAAAATCACCAGCTGTTCTCAAAGTGTCACACTTATTTTCAGCCCTCCAGGAGATTTAAAGTGTGCATGTCTCTTTAAAAGACTTTCAGGAGGCGCTGAAGGGTTAAAGGTTCCAGGGATCTTCCAGGTGTCATGAAGGTGTTTGATTTCCTTTCAATAAGAATGTATAACTTTAGTTGATTATGTTTCTTCTCTGATTATTGATGGATAAATACCTTCAACTCCTCAATAATACACACCAGCATCAACACACACCTCTGATCCGTTCAGTCCAGAGTCGTGCTGATTGGCTGACAGACAGTTCAGTTCCATTTGCATGAAATCTCCTGATCAGAGCCGGTTCAGCTGCAGACTCATTTACATGCAGCCACACGATTGGACCTGGATATGATTTCACTGACAGAGGACAGGGACGTGTTTGCATTCACACGTGAAGTTTGTCTGAAACTCAAACTGCTTCCTGCTCCGTGCGGGCGGCTCAAACTTTGTTTTATGAACGACAAAGTGTGAAGAGTCAAAGGAACACAAGTCGTTTCTTTACCATCCAGATGGACACTGAGATCTGTCTGTCTGTCGCAGTCGTACATGAGCATGAAGGTGTTTCATTAAATTCATGTTCTGGGGTTTGCTGTTTTGACTTTTTAGACTCACAAGTGATGTTTTTGCACATTTTACCATCTTTATTTTAAAGTTGTGTCGAGTTGTTTTTAGTTTTGTCTTTAAGTGTTGAAATCTCGTCTTCTAGATTGTTTTATTTAGTCTCTGCAGGCCTTTGACTTCTGGGTGTTTCCTTGTAAAACTTCAGTTTAGTGCTTTTTAATTTTATGTTTCATCTCATCATTTCCTTAGACAATAACGTGTCCATGTCCTCGTTTAAAAACAACTTAAAACTGAGAAAAACGTCACAAACTCTGTTTATGATCCGTCCTTTGGCTTTCTCATCTGGGACTTAAAACTGGACTTGACAGAATGTCTTTGAATGCATCACCAAGGAACCACAGATACACACAGTTTATTGTGTGAAGCCTGCAGTCACACCTTCATCAAAGCATGAATGTTTTTATTCATTGTTTCATCTCTGCACCTCCCCACGCCCGCTGCCGGTCCTCAGGTCGCTCCGTCCTCACCGTGTTTGTCCTCCTCAGGTTCTCGACGTGGACAGATCCGTTCTCTACAAGATCAAGAAGTCTGTGAAGGCCATCAACACGTCCGGTCTGGGTGAGAAACACAGTGTCACCTCAGTCTGTCCAAAATACCTGAACATGTCACTTCCTGTCTGCTCTACCACAATAAGACAACATCTGATGTCTTCTTCTGGAAACTTGAGTTTCCCACCTTTTCATCGTTTCATCATTAGTGAGCGATTCACTGCTTCCTGTCTTCAGAGTAGATCTACCAAAACGTAAAGATGTGTTAACTTTATCTTTTTGGTTATTACAAATAGAAATAAGAAAAAGAACATTATTCATATTTTTAAAACTGAAGGGTGAGTCAGCTGATCGAAAAGTCCTGCAAACATCCTGGAGGACGACGTGTTGGACCCGGCTGGTGGTGCGTTCAGCTCCTCAGAGACTGCGTGGTGGGTTTGTGTTCAGACAGGTGGAGTCTCACCTCCAAACATTCCTGTCATTCTGCTCTCCTGTCCCAGCATGCCGAGGGAGAGACTCCCGCCACAACCTAACCGTCTGTACCCACTCCGATAAAGAGACTAGAAGATACCAAACACTGTCATGTTTCAGTGACCTGCACACTCAGCACAGCTGCTCTGTCCGGAGTTTAAGACCTTCTATTTATTTCACATGTATGAAAGGAGAATGTGGAGCTGTGTGATGAGCGTCTGTGTTTCTGTGGCCCAACGCTTCTCTGCTCAGGTTCACGCTCAGCTTTAACACAGTGGTGTTACACAGACACAGACACAGGTACAGACACAGACACAGGTACAGACACAGACACAGACACAGACACAGGGAGAGACACAGACACAGGGAGAGACACAGACTCAGACACAGGTACAGACACAGACACAGACACAGACACAGACACAGACACAGACACAGACACGGGGAGAGACACAGACACAGACACAGACACAGACACAGGTACAGACACAGGGAGAGACACAGACACAGACACAGACACAGGGAGAGACACAGGGAGAGACACAGGGAGAGACACAGACACAGACACAGACAAAGGGAGAGACACAGGGAGAGACACAGACACAGACACAGACACAGACACAGACACAGGTACAGGTAGAGACACAGGGAGAGACACAGACACAGACACAGGTACAGGTAGAGACACAGACACAGACACAGACATAGACACAGACACAGGGAGAGACACAGACACAGACACAGACACAGGTACAGACACAGGGAGAGACACAGACACAGACACAGACACAGGGAGAGACACAGGGAGAGACACAGACACAGACAAAGGGAGAGACACAGGGAGAGACACAGACACAGACACAGACAAAGGGAGAGACACAGGGAGAGACACAGACACAGACACAGACACAGACACAGGTACAGGTAGAGACACAGGGAGAGACACAGACACAGACACAGACACAGACACAGACACAGACACAGGTACAGGTAGAGACACAGGGAGAGACACAGACATAGGTACAGACACAGTCACAGGTAGAGACTCAGACAAAGGGAGAGATACAGACACAGGTAGAGCCACAGACACAGACACAGGTAGAGATACAGGTACTGACACAGACACAGGTACAGACACAGACACAGGTAGAGATACAGACACAGACAAAGGGAGAGACACAGACACAGGTAGAGACACAGACACAGACACAGGTAAAGACACAGGTACAGACACAGGTACAGACACAGGTAGAGATACAGGTACAGACACAGACACAGACACAGACACAGACACAGGTAAAGACACAGGTAGAGACACAGGTAGAGATACAGGTACAGACACAGACACAGACACAGGTAAAGACACAGACACAGACACAGGTAGAGATACAGGTACAGACACAGACACAGACACAGGTAAAGACACAGGTAGAGACACAGGTAGAGATACAGGTACAGACACAGACACAGGTACAGACACAGGTAAAGACACAGGTAGAGACACAGGTAGAGATACAGGTACAGACACAGACACAGGTAAAGACACAGGTACAGACACAGGTAGAGATACAGGTACAGACACAGACACAGGTAGAGATACAGGTACAGACACAGACACAGACACAGACACAGGTAAAGACACAGGTAGAGACACAGGTAGAGATACAGGTACAGACACAGACACAGACACAGACACAGACACAGACACAGGTAAAGACACAGACACAGACACAGGTAGAGATACAGGTACAGACACAGACACAGACACAGACACAGACACAGACAAAGACACAGGTAGAGACACAGGTAGAGATACAGGTACAGACACAGACACAGGTGAAGGTGATCATGGTGGAGCAGAGTTTTTTAGGTTCAAACTGTATTTTGAATATCTGTTCTGCATTGTAGAGACAATATAAAGGAGGACATATTAAAACATCTGCTGACATATTCGGTCTTTAATCTGAGACTAAATGCGGCTGCTCTTAAAGCTGCTGTGAGGAACTTTCTGTTTGTGGTATCACACACATGAACAACGTCAAACACCATCAGTCATGGTGGAGCAGAGTGAACTGTGATCATGTTTTAGTTGTTGAGATTATTATGAGACGTTACAATACTTTAATCTGAAATACAGTTACACTGTCCTTCATGTGAGCAGGGCTGAACGATGGAGCCCAAGTTCATCGTTATCGTGATAATAACGTTCGTTAGACACGTCGCAGAAGACGACATTTTCACAATGAATTATAAAAAACATGCACACGCAGCATGTATACACACCTGCACACAGGGAGTGGGCATGACACGCAGCAAAGGGCCGAGGGCGGGAGTCGAGCCCGGCGCGGCCGCATTGAGGACTGTGGCCTCGGTATGAGGTCACTGATTGAACCGCTCAGCTAAACCACGCCCGCTAATATGCTAATTTCAATAGTAATCAAATGTTATATTGTCATCGCAATACTGAACAATGTCATCGCACATCGCTGATTTTCCTCATGTGCAGGCCTTATTGTGATGTCATTTGTTGGAATCTTCAAATGCTTCACATCCCTAAAATCATGAGCTCCTTTCAACATGCACCTCAAAGTGCTTCACAACGAAGCAGACAGAAAACAACAACAGACACTGACAGCAAAAGGTCCGATTTTTAGAGACCAAAGATTAACAACAAGAAAAGTAATAAAATCACTTAAACACGTTTAATATTTAGTCGACAGTGTGATGGAAAGTGTTTCCTGTGTGTCTCAGCTCATGTGGAAAATGAGGAGCAGTACATCCAGTCCATGGAGAAGTTCGGAGACTGTGCCAGCAGGGAGAACGCCGACGTCGGCGCGGCTTTCCGCAAGTTCGCCGTTTTCACCAAAGAGCTGACGGCGCTCTTCAAAAACCTGGTGAGGGGCGGAGTTCACACTTTAGTTAGATATGTAACTTCGCCTTCAGAGGAGTTTAATGTGAGGACATTTGAGGATTGTGATGTAACACGACTTCCTGTTTGCAGTTGCAGAACATGAACAACATCATCACGTTCCCTCTGGACAGCCTGCTGAAGGGAGACCTGAAGGGAGTCAAAGGGGTTTGTGTGCAGTTTCCTCCTTCAGTCTGAAACCTTCCGACAGTCACAAAGTCTTCAATGGTTTATTGAACTTTTTATTCATCCGCTGAGGATTTTCTACGTCAGTCGTTTGGTCTTTAGCATGTCAGAGGTAAAGAGAAACACGGTGTCCCTGAGAGCTCAAGAAAACACAGACAACTGGACCAGAAGAAGAAGCACCGCTGGTCAGAAAACACTGAAAGATAAAACACACTCGAATAAACTTTTCCTTTTGAAAACAAACATTTTGTTCATGTTTCCACATTCAGAAATGTTTAGAGTTAATATGCTTTTTTGTATTTTTTATTTATGACATTTATTTAAAACTTGTATTATTATAATGGTTTATTGACCTTCCTTTCTTTTAGCTCAGCTTTCACAGATTCTCAGGACATACAGTATGTTAGAATACTCTGCAGAGTTTAAACTGTTTATAGAATAAGCTCATGTATGTCTTTTTATTCTGACTTCCTTCTTCAGATCTGAACCTGTAAGTTAGTAACCAGCTAACCAGCTAAAGGCTAACGCTCGATTTAAATCAGGATTTATGTTCCCTGGAAAAAAAACGTTTTTTTCTCTACATTTAAAAAGGTTTCTGCATTTGGTTTTATTTTTCACTTTGCAGAGTTTGTTTCTAAATGTTTCTAATTTCTCTTTATTTTCATCTTATTTGTCTCTTTGTTTTTGTCTTTCTTAAAGCTCTGTGCACTGAGCGCTCAGGGCCACCGTAGTAAAACCCACAGTGATAACACGTGTGGTCGGGAGACAGAGAAACAAACACTCACAAAAGGACGCATCATTTTCTACTTCAGTCGGAGCAGAAGTCAGTTTAACAGCTTGGACTTTGAGATCAAACACGAAGTGATGCATTGTGGGTCCTAAAGTTGATGATGCCTCGGTGTATAAAAATATCTTGAGTCAGTGTTTTAGATTGTTGTCGTGCTGCTCTCGTTCGGAGCTGAAATAGATGAATTAGATACATTTGAATAGAAATATTAAACGCTAACATTAACATAATGATCATTAAAGTTTGAAGGACCCACACTGAGGTTTGGATTAAAGTTCCCTCCTGTGTTCTTACCAGGGAAATTAAGCTCCATGATAACGTGTTTCATGTCTCGACATATTTCCTGAATGAATCAGGGGTCAAGGTCCTCTCTGACTGTGTTTGCTGCTATGAATGAATGCTGCGATCTGATTGGTCGGAGTTCTCTTTAATCATGTGACGTCTCTTCCTCCTCCAGGATCTGAAGAAGCCGTTCGACAAGGCCTGGAAGGATTATGAGACCAAGCTGTAAGAAACTAAAACACTCCTGAATCAGAAGCTCCTCGATACCGTTTTTAAAACTGTTTGTATGGTTTCATGGAGCTCTTGATTTGACCTTTGACCACTGCAGAGCGAAGATCGAGAAGGAGAAGCGAGAGCACGCCAAGCAGCACGGGATGATCCGCACCGAGTTCAGCGGCGGAGAGATCGCTGAAGAGATGGAGAAGGAGAGACGTCTCTTCCAGCTGCAGATGTGTGAGGTGAAGTCTCACAGGGTCAGGGGTCAGAGGTCACATGATCCTATTCTGCCAAATTTATTCTGTTAAAGGCTAATTCAACTATTTTTAAACCTCTCAAGAGAAAGAGCTTTTCTATATCTTTCTCTGTTTTTTCACCACAAACAGACGTCACATCGCTCTCTTCAAAGCCACCAGACTCCATTCACAAAAACATCATTTCACCTCTCAGAACAGAGAGATGTTGAGAGTTGCTGGCCAAGATTTGAGTTAGAAATATATTGTGTTGGGTCCTAACTAACCGTTAAACCCACAAGTCACACAATGACACAACCTAGCTCACCGACTGAGGCAGCAGCAGAGCAGCAGCTCCTGTGTCCTGTGAGCTAAAATCAGTGTTTTGGTGAATGGAGTCTGGTGTGTTTGCAGAGAGCGATGTAACGTCTGTTTCCCTATCTCCGTATGTCTGCTGCATCAGGTTTCAGACACTGGGCCCATCTCAGGATCTCTACATGAAAAATATATACATATTGAAATTGTAACATAATAACGTGGAACAAAATAAAAACGAACATTATTGTGAAAGAAGCAGGATGAGGTCGTAGGCAGAATTGTCTTAAAACTTATATCGATTTTTTTCACAATTTAATACTTATGTGATAAGGTTTGTCGTATCATAATTATCATTAAATCATGATTTATTTATTCATTATTTTCCCGTGTGGTTTCCTCGTGCAGTATCTGATGAAAGTGAACGAGATCAAAGTGAAGAAAGGCGCCGACTTCCTCCAGAACCTCATCAAGTATTACCACGCTCAGTGCAAGTACGTGAAGAAACACGTTCACGGCTCAGATTAAATCAAATCAAATCACATTTGTTATTTATCTGTTTTTCTGTCTTGTGTGTTCAGTTTTTTCCAGGACGGTCTGAAGGCTGTGGAGAGTCTGAAGCCCACCGTAGAGAAGCTGGCTACAGACCTGACGGCGGTGAGACGGGATATTTAGTGAAAGCATGAAGCAAGAACACTCTGAGTTTTAGAGCTTAAATTATGAACCTGTTACTAACTTAGAGCTTCACAGACTGAATGTCCATTTTTCTATAAAATAAGAATAGTTTTGGAATTGCAGAAGTTGTTGGTCTGCTGCTGCTTGATCTGTTGCTTTGTTCCTGTTGTTGTGCAACTTTTGGGTTTCACGTTGTTCAGAGCACAAACAAACAAACAGATTCAGAAGTGTCTCAAAATGTGTACTTATTATAGTCATAAACGTACCAAGTTACATTCCACCTCTGAAAAACACATCCAAATGCTTTAGTCAGGGGTCATCGGTGATTTTAATAAAAGGTGTCTGTTGGGCGTCTCTTCAGATTAAACAGACTCAGGATGGAGAGAGGAAACAGCTGATTCAGCTCCGAGACGTCCTGAAGGCCTCGCTGCAGTCGGAGCAGAAAGATGTGAGTGTTAGCTGCTTTTATTAGTTTTAATTGTTGAAATAAAAAAGAAACACACAGGGGAGACGGAGAACAGGACTAGCATATATGGAGGTTGATGTTCTGCGTGTGCCGGTGCTCCACAGGACTCTCAGACCAAACAGAACTCAGGTTACAGCCTCCACCAGCTGCAGGGAAACAAGGCTCACGGCACCGAACGCTCCGGAGTCCTCTACAAGAAAAGTGAGGGGTGAGTGAACTCAGTGTCCCAGAATTCCACAGGAAAATAACTTCCTGTAGAGCAGCCATTCCCAAACCTAAGATAAGATAAGATAGAACGTAATAAATCCTGAAGGAAATTATAGCGAGACAGCTCCAAAAATACAGACAACTTAGAGAAATGCAAAAGAACACTCAGATATCAGTGAAAATATAAAATCTGAAGAGTACGCGTTGGCTTGAATCCATTCAGCCTTTTAGGACCTTTGGCTTCTTATTTTCTGTTCCAAGACGTATGAAGGTGACTCCAGAGTCACATGATGCTAACTGTCTTTACAGGGCTAAAGGTTCAAGGTTGTTAGCATTCTGTTACTAATCAACAAATTAGCTTTTAGCCATGTAGCCCCTTTGGTGAAATGAGTCGGTATGTTGGTCCATCATTTAAGTGATCCTGTTTCTTTCCTTTTCAATCAAACAAAAAATAGAATCCAACTGAACTCTCGTTAGAATGAGTTAGCGTAAAATAGCATGCTAACATGTTAACATTTGAAGTAACATTAGCATGTAGACGTAAAAGGTTTTCTGATTGATTTTGTGATGAGATCAAAATGGTACTAAAGTATGTTTTAAAGCATGTGTCAAACATTGATTTAAAACTTCCATGTTTGGATTTGCTGTCACATATTACAGTGAACGAATGGTCTTTGGGTTGGAAGCTAACACGACACAATACAAACAGCCTTTATTTGCTGTTTGCCTTCATCATCTGTTCCCAGACATATGACAAATGTTTACACAGAGCATCACAGGATGCTAACTAGCTAATTAAGGCTACTGGTAATTTCTTGATTGTTAGCCTCGTTACTGATCAACGAATTAGCTTTAACACCGTGTAGGTGCTGTGAGTCAGCTGGTGTAGTTGTCCAACACTTTGTCCTCATTAAAGTGACTTTGTCTTTTTATCTGACTTATCAAATGTTCCAACTGTTAAATAAAAGGTTTGATTTATATTCAGAATGACTCAGCATGTCACATAGCATGCTAACATCTGAAGTACTATTAGCATGTAGGGCTAATATGCTTTGTTGTCTTCCTGTATGCTTTAAGATGCATGGTTAAATGTGTTTACTGTCAGTAACTTGTGTCTCTGCTCAGACTGAGGAAAGTGTGGCAGAAGAGGAAGTGCTCGGTGAGGAACGGTTTCCTGACCATCTGCCACGGCACGGTAAGACACCACATCCTCTGCTCCTATTGGCCCTCCTGCATGAGAAGCTCCACCCCCTCTGCTTGCATGTCCTCAGCCAATGAAAAGTCTCCTTCTGGGTTTTATTTTCAACTTATATTTCGGGGAAGAAAAACAAGATCTCATTTTAGTTTTTTATTTCGCTTCTTATTTTTTTCCTTCTTTTTGTTCCTTCTTTCTTTTATTTTGAAGTTTTTACATGAAGAGTCAAACGGCCAATCAGGACAGAGCAAGCAGCAGAGGAAGAGAAAAAGGAGGAGAAGAAAGAGCATAAGGAAAAGGATGACAGAGAGAAGGGTGGGAGCAGGACGAGTCTGCATCAGATCTGAGATGCTGGGGGGAGGGGGGGTGTTCACTAATGCAACTTAATTATTTCAACCTTTTATCTCTGCTTCAGCTCTCACGAACACAACGCTCAGTGGTTTTTAAACACTTTAACATTCAGTGTAAAGAGTCCACATGGACATGATTACTGTTCCTTCATCGATATGATGTCAAAACTAAGAGACTTAGTGGAAAGAGGACGAATCCCGATGATTTCACTGACACCATCACCTTCTTTCCTGTTCCCTCCATCTGACCTGAATGTACACACACAGTTTCATAGAAATCAGACCTGTAGATATTTTACTGTCAGATCCAGTTATTGTTCCACAGAGGAGGAACCCCGTTTGTTGTTTCAGTCAGCTGATATAACTTTACGTCTTTATGTACATTTAAAGGTTTTGTGATGAAAGAAGGCATTTTAACACAAAACCTTCAGGAACGTGTAAAATAAGTCTACAGACACGCTAGTGGTGCTTTGAGCTAAAGCTACAATGCTAACATTCTCACAATTACAATCGTACGTTTCTGATGAACAACCAGAATATTTACCATCTCAGTTGAGCGTGGTAGCATGCTAACATTAGCTTACTAGCATTACAGGAGCCATTAGCTACAAGAGTACAAGTGAATCATTTTAATATTTCAGGATTAGAGAGTTTCATATTTTCAGTAACAGGAACAAACATTTTCACAAAAACAAATCAAGCTTTAAAATCATGATGTATATTATTTTACTTTTACACAAGCACAACAATAGCATGGCTGTTCACACTGTGCACAGTGCTTTAAGCTAATTGCTAAAGTTGGCATGCTAACATGCGCACAGTGACAATGCTACAATGCTAGCATGCTGATGTAAAGCAGGTACAACGTTCACTATATTCACCATTTTGGTTTAGCTTCTTTCGTTTGAAAATGAGTGCAGAAGCAGAGAACTGACAGCAGTGATTTAGTCTCGAGATTAAAAGCTAATTATTTCACTTTTCTCACCATCTCATCACTTTTAGCATGCTAACGTTAGCTAATTAGCAGTTTACACAAATGTGAGGTGAGCAAGCAGTGAAGGTCATCAGTTCAAGTTATTTGGCCATGAAGCAAACATTCAACACATTAAAGTTTGAGTTAATGTTATAATAATAACCTTTATTATGAGATATTTAACTTTAACCTGCAGATTCTACGAGATAAAAAATCAGAGGATCGTTGCATGAATAAGAATTCATCCTCTAATAACCATGAATGTGTTGTATTGAACTGTTTCATGGTTTTATGTTTTGTCTGTTAAACATTCTGAGATAAATAATCATGTGTGAAACACAGAATGTTTAATCATTTTATATTGAACACGTTTGATCTCCACGTTTGTCAGACGTCCTCTTCCTGCTCTTGTCTCACCCTCTGCCCTGCTTCCTGTCTCTCAGGCAAACAGACCTCCGGCCAAACTCAACCTGCTCACCTGCCAGGTGAAGAGGAACCCAGACGAGAAGAAGAGCTTCGACCTGTTCTCACGTGAGCTGCAAACACCTGCTCGCCTGTTACAAACATGAACACATGGAGCCTGATTGGTGAGAAGAACGTAATGTCTCATTTCCTGTCTGTTTCCCTCAGACGACAGAACGTATCACTTCCAGGCTGAGGATGAAGCCGAGTGTCAGATGTAAGTCGTTTATAGTCAGCCCACCTGCTCCTGACCTTTGACCTGCGTTTGAACACCTGATCTGACGTGATGTTGTCATGTTTGTGCAGCTGGGTGTCGGTGCTGCAGAACAGTAGAGAGGAGGCGCTGAACACAGCGTTTAAAGGCGACCAGAACGACGGAGAGAACAACATCGTGCAGGAGCTGACCAAAGCCATCGTAGGAGAGGTGAAGAGGATGAGCGGCAACAACGGCTGCTGCGACTGTGGGGCTCCCGGTCAGTGCTTATGCTTCTGTTACTGCTTTCAATACAATTACTACTTCTGCTACTAATCCTCCTGCTGCGAGCGTGGAGCTTCAGGTCAGTCCCACTGATACTGCTGGAGGACCCCGCCGTGTACCTGAGCTGGAGTAACTCGTGCATGCCTCCACTGGTTGTGCTGCCGGTCTGACAAGTTTCTGCAGGATTAAAGCGCTGCAGAGTTTCAGTGTTCAGCTGCAGGACGTCAACAGGTCCTGCGTTTCAGCTGAGCTGTCAGTCAGCAGCTGACTCTGTTGGTTTTGTTGTTGCTGAATGAGACATCGAATCTCTTGTTCACCTTCTGTGTCTGGATCAGACCTGAAGAAAGGCAGGAACGTCAAGTCAGGAGATCCGCAATGAGTCATTCTTAGTCTGGTTTAGAGCAGCTGATGATATTTATTATCAGAACCATCACTCCTTAACAAGTCACTCAACTTATTGTAACAGAGCAGCAGTGCTGTAGAGGCTTTGCCTAGCGGTGCTTTGAGGTTGATGCTAACGTTTAGCAGGTATAAGTTTCACCATGTCACCGTCTTAGCTGAACTCAGCACCATGGAGCTGGAGCAGATGGGATGTCCTGAGTCGTAAATCAAAGGCACACATGAAAGGTCGACCTGCTCACCAAAGTTAACATGGTTCACCCTCTTGGGATCATGAATGTCTGAACACAGTTTGATGGCAATCGATGGAGCAGAAGTTGAGATATTTCACAAAGATGGTGAACAGACCGACGTTCAGCTGCAAGCAGGGTTTCTATATGTGGGAGAAGAAGTCTGATTTTCAGTATCAGTGGAGAAGTTTTTAAAAGTTCTTCAGACAAATCGGTTTCATCACGAGTGAACAGATATACCAACATATTTACACGACACCTCCACCCTCTCCTCCCGTCAGGTCCCACCTGGCTGTCCACCAACCTCGGGGTGCTGATCTGCATCGAGTGCTCGGGGATTCACAGGGAGATGGGCGTCCACTACTCCAGGATCCAGAGTCTGGACCTGGACGTCCTGGGAACCTCAGAGCTGCTGGTGAGTCCACTTCACTGTCCAAGAAGAGTAACGGAAATCAGAACATCTAGGCTTGTTTTCTGTCTGTGCGCTCTTAGATTAAGTGTTAAAGTACGCTGCAAGTATCATCGTGTAACAGCTGACCTGGCATGTTGTGTTTTAGTTGGCAAAGAATGTAGGAAATGCCAGCTTCAACGAGATCATTGAGGCCGACCTGTCAGCGCAGAACGTCACTAAACCTGATGCGACCAGTGACATGTGAGTGAAGCACCATAAAACAGCTGTTCCATAGAAGGTTTGAAGTCTAAATAGTTTTCTTGCTGCGCTCTGCGTGTTTCCAGGCAGATGAGGAAGGACTACATCACAGCCAAGTACACAGAGAAGCGTTACGCCCAGCGGCTGTGCCCCGACGCTGCGTCCAGGCTGCAGACTCTGTACGAGGCCGTCAGGAACAGAGACATCCTGTCTCTGATCCAGGTCTACGCTGAGGGGGTGGACCTGATGGAGGCCAGCTCGCAGCCCAACGAACATGTACGTCTGCACTGATTCTTTTCTGTAACGCCTTTTAAAAAAGAGCCGTCATCCTGTTTTAAATGATCTACAATTAAAACCTTAATAAGTAGAGCATCTTTACAACTTTAGGTTAAATGAATTAAAATGTAGGTTTTGCTAATTTTAGGATTATGAAGCATTTGATGATTCTCCATGACTTAATAATACAATTAAAGAAACACCTTTGCACTCATAAAGAGCTGAGCATTTCATTTAGTTCATACTACATCAATAAATCACTTCACGATAAGCAAACAAACCAAAGTAGGCTCTTCTGGAGTTCAAAGGGTTGATGCCTTAACGGGCAGAAACTGATGATGAATGTTTTTACTCGGTCCATCTGAGCGAGCCGTGTTACAGAAGTTCTGTGCATGTTTGTTCTGTCAGGAACCCGGAGAGACGGTGCTCCACCTGGCGGTCCGAATGGGCGACAGAAACTCCCTCCACATAGTGGACTTCCTCGCCCAGAACAGGTGACCGCTGCACTCTGAGCGGCTCATCACAACCTGAGCTGCAACTACAACTGTTTGTGTTCATTTTATTAGATGGAAAGTTGTTGTCAAGTTAAAGGGAAATCTGTTCTTCCTGAGAGAGCCGCCTTTAAAACAATACAACATGTAACAGTGGTTGTTTCATTTCTCCTCATCAGCCGTCAACATGTGAAGCAGGCTGATGATGCTGATTAGTTCTGTGACGGTGTCATAAGTCTGGACACAAAGCAGCTGGCACCAGGCCGAACTCGTTAGGCCGTCCTGATAAGGGTGGTTGAGTGATGGTCCTCACATGTACAGTTAAACTAGTATGTGTGTGTGTGTTTCAGTGGTAACCTGGACAAGCAGACAGCCAAAGGAAGCACCGCGCTGCATTACTGCTGTCTGACGGACAACAGCGAGTGTCTCAAGCTGCTGCTGAGAGGGAAAGCGTCGGTGTCCATCAGTAAGAACAAACACACAGAAGTACCTAATCACACGGCCCACAGGCGGCCTCGGAGATCCAGAGCCTCCACTGCTGTGAAAGAGAAAGCTCAGACTTTACATCCTCCATGTTATCACATTGTTTATGGGTTTATGGGTTCTGCACAAGTTGAAGACTTGTAGTAGTTAAACTACGAGAAGCAGAAAAGTCTGCAGCGAGTTTCATCGTCACACAATGATGGGAGAATTTTAGCCGTCCTGCAAACATTGAACATGCTGTCTTTGTAAAGCGGCGGATGTGAGAGAAAGTGTTATCCTAACTGAAACAATAGTAAGTCTCTGAGTCCTCTCGAGTGCTGAAACAATGACTTCTTGTCTCCTCAGCTAACGAAGCAGGAGAGACGGCGCTCGACATCGCCAAACGTCTTCGACACACTCAGTGTGAAGAGCTGGTACGACGTCTTCAATATGTTTGATTGATCTCAAATTAAAGCCTTGATTGGCCGAGCTCTCGCTCGTCTGTTGTGTTGTCATGTTTTGTTTCTGTCAGATCCTGTATTTCCCTCATCAGTGAAACATTGATCAGTGATTATGGATTATTGGCTCAGATTTAGTTTATATGTTTAAACAGTGTTTTACAAATCCTGATGGATTCATTGATCGAGGTGTGGTTTTGAATGTTTCAGTTGACTCAGGCTCAGACAGGGAAGTTTAACGTCCATGTGCACGTGGAGTACGAGTGGCGTCTCCAGAACGAGGACCTGGACGAGAGCGAGGACGAGATGGAGGACAAGGTGAGCTGCTTTCCTGTTGAACACTTTGAAGACATGAAGCAGCAGCACGTGTAACCGCTTGTTCCCCGCAGCCGATCCCGAACCGGCGTGACGAGCGTCCGGTCAGCTGCTTCGTGCCGGGCAGCGGCCCCGTGCAGCCCAACATGGCAGCGCTGGCCCGGGACGCCGCCTTCCTGGCGAGGGACAAACAGAGGCCTCAGGTCCCCAGCATGATGATCAGCAACGAGACCTACGGCACCATGATGGACCTGAACCTGCCGCCGCTCGGACCGACTCCCCCGCTGCCCCCCAGAGCGCCCAACAGAGGTGGGCAGGGATTAGGGATGACTCAGATGGGGGGGGGGGGGGACGGGACATGTTGGAGGTTTAACTTTGGTTCTGTTTTATTTTCATGTCTTGACTTCATGCTGTTTTATGACTTCAGGATGCTACATGAACTCTACAATTGATTTCATCCTCACTGCAGCCACAGCCGATCAGTGCATGAGCTTACCTCCTCCTTTATCCCTGCAGGGTCAGGACAGAGTAAACCTGCTCCCATAGAAACTGTAGGAAGACAGCGGTCGTCCTCCGACCCCTCCAACCCTCAAACCCCCGAGAGGAACCCCTTCATGTACGGTGCGTGTCACTTCCTGTCAGCTTCTCACAAAATAAAAGCATCAGTGTTTGGATGGAATCTTTTCCTGGTTAGTGAAATCAGATTCTGTTCTCTCCCAGTGCTCCCAGCAGCTCCTCCTCCTCCAGTAAGCAAGAGGTCCAGCATGATGGAGACCAAGACCCTGTCAGCCAGGAACACCCCCCTCCCTCCTCTCCCTCCCCCACCAGCAGCAGGGCTCCCCCCAGCGCCCACCATCCCACCACCACCCCACTTTAAAGCTCCACCGTTTCCCCCACCAGTCCCGAGTCACCAGACCAGCAGACCGTCTGGACCCAAGTCCCCCAAATCACCCTCTGGGTACGTACTGATCTGTGGCAGACCTCATTAGACCAGGGGTCACCTGCCCTGCTCCTGCAGAGCTGCCTTCCTGCATGTTTGAGGATCCTCCGTACTCTAACACACCTGATTCGAATGATCGATAACGAGCAGATCACTGGAATCAGGTGTGTTAGAGTACGGAGGAACCTCCAACATCTCCCGGGGCAGGGCTGGAGACCCCTGTATTGGACCGTACTGGACCGTAACTCAGAACTTCATGAATCCCAAAGGAAACTCTTGGCTGTGTTGGTTTTGACCCGACTGTACTGGTCTGTATCGGCCTTCTGGAGTGGTCCATACTGGACTTTAGCTGGCTGCACTGGGCTAAAGTGGACTCTAGGGGACCTTATTGGGCTGTACTGGACTGTTGCAAGCCGTACTGGGCATACTGGGTTGTACTGGTTTTTACTAGCTCTACTGGGCAGTGAGCTGTATTGGACCGTAGTGGGCTACACAGGACTGGACTGGACTGGGGTCTCCTGGGCTGTTTGGAGCTGGACTAGACTTCAGTTAGCTGCACTGGACTGTAGTGGACTGTAACCTTAGTAGACCCTACTGGTCTGAACTGGTCTGAACTGGTTTGTCGTGAATAAACATCACATTTAAATTCAGTTTCGTGTGATTTCAGATCAGGGAAGACTCCTCCACAGAGGCCTCCTGTCAGGACCGCGTCTGTGGACAAACGAGGTAACAAATACTTACTGACCAATCAGACATCCCCGAGCCCCGTTAGTAGATCATGAGGGGAGAAGGGTTGTTGTTTTTTACCTGACAGATATTGAAAAAGTCCGACCTGCCACCAGAGAGAACATGTGTAACGTTTGATTCTCGGACTCTGAGGACTGTGGTGTCTTGTCTTCTTGTTTCTCTCTGCAGGGTTAATGTCCAAATCACCACAGAGTCCTTCTCCTCCAACACCCAAACCCAGAAGCATGTTCTCTGTAAGTAACACAACGCAGAGGTCAGAGGTCAACACTGAGAGAAACAAAGTCAGCAGGATTTAGGACGGTGTTGTATGAGAACGAGGAAACGCCTGATCTTATAATCTGCATGTCGATACAGTGAAGCTCAGACTCGTTTAGTTAATATTCAAACTTTTATTACAAATCTCAACCACAAAATATGACACATCAAATGTAAAGATGGACAGTTGGTGTTTGGGGAGCTGATCCCTGCTCACATGAGTCCTGCATTGGTTACATGCAAAATGTTTTATACAAATATTTACAAATGCATTAAAGTAACGGGGGACACAGAATGTGACTATAAATGTATGGTACTGTTCAGGGGAATCACAGAAAGAGACCTTTCTTTGTCAGGTCAGGTAAGGATCCTTTTAACCAGAAACACATCGCTCTAATCAAAGACACCAGACTCCACTGACAGAAGCTGTCATTCTTCCCTGCAGAACGCAGGAGATGCAGGTCTACAGCTGCCGTGATCAGTTAGTTTTGTGTTATTGTGTGTGACTGATGTTTTTAATGGTTAGTTCAGATCCAACACAATATTTTTGTGACATACAGTAGCTCAAAGGAACTTACTAAGTGAGGAGGCGGTTAGCCAGCAATCCTTTTTCTGCAAGCTTAAATCAGTGTTTTTCTGAATGGAGTCTGGTGTGTGTGCAGAGAGCGATGTAACGTCTGTCTGTGGTTAAAACAATCATCTTCCTCTGTAACAAAAAGGTCTATCTCTGTAGGGATCCTTTCTGTCATGTTGTCACACACTCAGAATAACAATCTGAGCCTGTCAGTGGAAACAACAAGAACTGTTAGTGGACGACCTTTGACCCATCAAGGATTATGTTGCAGACATTACAGCCTGTTTCACTGCTGCAGGATGAACACATCTACTGGAGACACTTAAAGGTTTTTGTCATTTGGACTCAAAGTTTCTGATAATAGTTGTTTGTTTGTTTGTTTGTTTGTTTGTTTGTGTGCAGAAGCAGAAGCCGCAGAGGGTGAAAGCCATCTACAACTGTTCAGCTGATAATCCAGACGAGCTGACGTTCACTGAGGGGGAGGTGATCGTGGTGGAGGGGGAGGAGGACCACGAGTGGTGGGTGAGTGACAGCTACGTCTCCCAAACAGGAAACACATCATCACCTCCAGGTGATGACAAAAACATTAATATCGATCACGTCAGAGTCTGTTCTGAGCTGTCGTCTGTGCTGCGTTTCAGGTCGGTCACGTTGAAGGAGAGCCGACCAGGCGAGGAGCGTTTCCTGTGACCTTCGTTCACTTCATCTCAGAGTGACGGCTTCGCACCCTTCACTTCCTGTTCTCCACCTCAGCCTGAGCAGAAGCATTAAGGACAAAGACTTTAAGTGACCCTCTGAAGACCTGAACCGGACTGAAACAAACGCTGAAGCTGCTTTTTGTTCCTCCTGAAAGCTTCATGCAAACTTTTCCTCTCTGATGTTTTATATACAAATCTTTTTTATGGTAACTGTGCCTTGTTCAGACTCACAGAACTTTACTATGACGTTTTTAAAGACCCCAAATATGTAATTTTTTGAGAGGGATTTGTTAGATACGTTCCAGCAGACACATGACACAATAACATTTGTATATTTCTCCCTGTGAGGAGCTTTGAAAAACGTGTTTTCGTCTCACTGTGAGGCTTTTGTGTCCTTTTTGAAAGATTTAGCTTCTCAGATCCAATGAAAGGAAACCTAAACGCTCCAGCACACAAGCATGTTTTAGATAGAAAGAAAGAAATGGTAATCCCAGTTTGCTGTGGAAGAGCTGGACTGGTCTCCACAGAGTCGTGACCTCAGCCTCGTCCAACAGCATCCAGACCTGATCGCCAGCATCACGGCTGGACCTCACTGATGCTCTGGTGTCTGAAGTCTCTGCAGCAGGTTCGATATAAGGAGGACAGACTGAAGCAGCAGTAATGTTACACTGTTACACACGGAGCTGTCCACACACTCATGGTGTATGATAGTGTTCTCAGTGCTGCTGGAATCAAACCTGTGACGTTACAACGCAGAGAAAAAACACTCCGACTCTGATCCGTTTTCTGTTTTTAAAATGTTTTTATGACAAAAACAAACAGAAATGATTTTTATTTTTAGATGTTGGCTGAAGGGAAACTTTGTATGGAGGTTTAAATATGAACGCCCACTCTGAATTTAGTGTACTCTGATTCAGTGATAACGTACACGTGTCATTAAAAACATCTGAAATTACAACAGGAAATGTGTGGTGCTCTTTTTGATTCCTCCCTTTATCCTTTCTTCTGTCCTTCTTTCCTTTAGGTTTACTGGCGAAGCACTTTAAACCAATGATCCTAAAATGATTTTAAAAAACAAAAGTCAAAAGAATAATCACAAAACAATGTTACAATTTCATTTAGCGGACACTTTTGTCCAAAGCGACGTACATCTGAGAGTTAATACAACACAAGCAACATAGTAATAATATATACATACACATATAAATGTACACAGATATTCGTGTAAAATATACACACATAAAGTGCAGTATAAACTCATGTTCTCTTTTGATAGCAGCATGTTTTAAGAAATGTTTAAATGAAAAAGTTTTTAATATTTTTTTTTTGGTTGAATTTTTAGTTTAAAAAAAGTCTTTTTTTTACCTGTAGCTTTTTGTTGTTTCTTTATTTTCATTTTCTTCTTCTCTGGCAGAATTTGGTGCGGGAAGGCGGAACTTTAGTTCAAAGCGGTTGTACTACACGGAGAGATTTCAACAGCAGCCGGAAGTGACGTTAAAGCCAAACTTGTGGATACGCGCGTAGAAGCTAAAGCAGTAATGAATTGAGTTGTTTATATGAAAGGTTTGTCGGGTTTATTAAAGTAAACATGGCGGCTAAACGTAAATCTGACATCACGGTTCCTGCGGAGGAAAGTGACCAGCTGCTCATCCGCCCGCTGTGAGTTTAGATTAAACTTCGATCTTCTTTCTAGCAGCTAGCATCGAGGTCTGCTGCTCTCTCACCAAACTCCATTCATAAAAAGCCTTATTTAGTAGAGCCTCTGGATCACCAAAGACAAAAACCTTGTTAAGTTTCACTTTTTAGAGTTAAACAAATTCTTAGAGTCCACTAGTCATGTCGGTTTAAACCAAATCTACCGAACAGATATTATTTACAAAGGTTTTCAACTTGTAACTCACAATTTACAGTGAGTTTCTTCCATCAACGAAACTTTGATTAAAACTGAATTCAGGTGCTTATCAGTGGAGTCTTTCGGGTTACATAATTTAATCAGTTTATAAAGTGAGATTACTCAGAACTGGCACGTCATTGCAACTTTGCAAGTGTGTTTTAAGCATTTAAGTGTGTTTTAAAATGCCTATTTTTCAAATGGTGTTTGGCTTAGGGGTTAGAGTGCATCCGGCATTGGCAGTCCGCAGTTAAATGCATGCTTGCAGCTCCTCTTGAGTTATCATTTAATCTGATGAGTTTGATAACTACATTTTTAAAGCTAATGTTACTAGTGATGAGAATTCCATCATTTGGCTCAGCTCAGTATTTAAACTCAAAAACCTACATACAGTGATTGTGATTGCTGTCTTATTTGTTTTGTTAATATCAGGTCAGGATCAATGATTACAAAGTGGGTTATGTCAAGAAATCCAGTCCCAGCTGTCTACCTAAAATAACACAGTAAATAATATAGTTGTTGCATAATAAAACATTTTCTGTTCTCTGGCTGATCTCTTAGAGGCATCTCATTCGCATCCAACACATCACTAAAGCTTTAAATCTTTAACCTTAAACCTCTGGATGTGAGTGAGACAGTCAGGTGACGGTCTCTCTGTGTGTTTGTGTGCAGAGGAGCAGGACAGGAGGTGGGACGATCATGCATCATCCTGGAGTTCAAAGGAAGAAAGATTATGGTTTGTTTTCATCTCATCAGAGTTAAACTTTAACATGTGTCTATGCGCAGGGTCGCCTCGGTGTGTGAAACGTGTGTGTTTGTGTTTTAGTTGGACTGTGGGATCCATCCTGGTCTGGAGGGAATGGACGCGCTGCCGTACATCGATCTGATCGACCCGGCTGAAATCGACCTGCTGCTCATCAGCCAGTGAGTCCAGGAGATAATTCATTTATTATGAATTTCTTAAACTTCTTGTTGACAGTTTGATGAGGAGTTTTAATGCTGATGTGGATATTTGAGTTTTGAAAACCTGATGGTTTTATGCTGGATGTATGTAGTGAGCAAAAACTCTTAAAGAGTGCGACTATATTTGTCACTTTCTCAAAATGTCAACGTCAAAATTCTGTTGTGCAAATACAAATGAAGGCGTGATGAAGAAGTTCCTCTGACGTCCCTGCTCCCTCCCTCAGCTTCCACCTGGATCACTGCGGAGCTCTGCCCTGGTTCCTGCAGAAGACCAGCTTTAAAGGACGCACCTTCATGACTCACGCCACCAAAGCCATCTATCGCTGGCTGCTGTCCGACTACGTCAAAGTCAGGTAGGACTACATCACAGTCAGGTAGGACTACATCACAGTCAGGTGGGACTACGTCAGAGCCAGGTAGGACTATTAAAAGTCAGGTAGGGCTGTGTCAGAGTCAGGTAGGACTGTTAAAAGTCAGGTAGGACTACATCACAGTCAGGTGGGACTACGTCAGAGCCAGGTAGGACTGTTAAAAGTCAGGTAGGACTGTGTCAGAGTCAGGTAGGACTACAAGTTAGCATACATACTGGCGTGAGTTTAAAGATGAGTGTAAATTGTAAACCAGGTCAGTATTTGGTGTAAATGTTTTCTGTGTATTTCATGTGTAGTGATGCTGCAGTGGTTATATCATCTGTGTTCATATAAAGTATTACATGGCAGTATAACAGTGTATTTATATGAAGTGTAGTGATGCAGGGCTGTGATGTTTGCTGCAGTAACATCTCGGCAGACGACATGCTGTACACGGAGACAGACCTGGAGGAGAGCATGGAGAAGATCGAGACCATCAACTTCCACGAGGTGAAGGAAGTGGCCGGCATCAAGTTCTGGTGTTACCACGCCGGTCACGTGCTCGGAGCCGCCATGTTCATGATCGAGATCGCCGGAGTCAAGGTCGGTCCAAACCATGGAGTCCTCGTGTTCTTCTGACTTCTTTTTCCGGCTCTCAGCTGCTCACAGTCTGATCCTCTGGCTTCTCCTCTCAGCGGAGGTCACATGACTGTTTCTGTCACAGCTGTGATTTCTGCACACGTTTGATCTTCACCTGCAGTTTTTGTCAATGTTCTTTATTCCAAAATGTTCAATGGTTTGTTTCAGATCATAAAAACAATATAAGAATGACAAAACTAACACTGTTGTGTGTGTGTGTGTGTGTGTGTGTGTGTGTGTGTGTGTGTGTGTGTGTGTAGTTGTTGTACACAGGGGACTTCTCCCGTCAGGAGGACAGACATCTGATGGCGGCAGAGATCCCGAGCGTCAAACCGGACATCCTCATCACTGTGAGTGCAGCTGCACAGATTCTCTTCATTTAAAGGACCAATACGTAACGTTGACCGCTAGCGTCTCGTAGCTCACGCTCACTTCCTGTGTCTCTCAATAACTTGCTCCACCACCCACACCCTGATGACATATCATGGCCATTTTCTGATAAATTCCAGTAAATATATTACATGTTGTTCCTTTAAACTCTATTTAAAGGCCTTATTTAAATTCAGTGTGTCTTAAACTGTCTGTCTGTCTGTCTGTCTGTCAGGAGTCCACGTACGGGACACACATCCACGAGAAGCGCGAGGAGCGCGAGGCTCGTTTCTGTAACACGGTCCACGACATCGTGAACAGGGAGGGCCGCTGTCTGATCCCCGTCTTCGCTCTGGGACGAGCCCAGGAGCTGCTCCTCATCCTGGGTGAGAGGGCGCGGCGCTGTGGGCCTCTGGGTCGTTCATTTCACATAAACCTGTTTATGAGTTAAAGACACTCAGACCAACATCACATGTTTGATCGGTGGTTTAACCCTCTGGTACCCGTACCGCCCAGGAGCACCAGAGTTTAAGTGACATTTGTTATTTTGTCTGGTGTTTTTTTTCTGTGTACAAAGCTCCAAATGCCACATGTTTGGCATCACATCAAACAGGAAGTTGTTTTTGTAGTGAAAGCAACGTAATGTCAGTTTCTTTCTGATGTGGAGGTAGAGCTGACTGCAGCAACATTTCTGATGTTACTGGTGTCTACAGGGTTAAAATTAACTGTACATGTCTTTACAATGCAAGAAAGGCTGCAGAATAAGTTTTTATCCTGATCACCTGTTTGATATATGTGTTCTGTGTGTGTGTGTGTGTGTGTGTGTGTGTGTGTGTGTGTGCATGTGTGTGTTCTGTGTGTGTGTGTACATTAGACGAGTACTGGCAGAACCACCCGGAGCTCCACGACATCCCAATCTACTACGCCTCGTCTCTGGCCAGGAAGTGCATGGCCGTCTACCAGACTTACATCAACGCCATGAACGACAAGATCCGCAAGGCCATCAACATCAACAACCCCTTCGTCTTCAAGCACATCAGCAACCTCAAGGTCAGTGAGCGCGCTCAGTAGGCTGCCCTGTCCGTGGAAAGTCACAGGTTTGATCCCTGTTACAGTGTTCAAAGTTTTCTTGTGTGTTTCAGAGCATGGATCACTTTGACGACATCGGCCCCAGCGTGGTGATGGCGTCTCCTGGCATGATGCAGAGCGGCCTGTCCAGAGAGCTGTTTGAGAGCTGGTGCACCGACAAGAGGAACGGAGTCATCATCGCCGGGTACTGTGTGGAGGGAACGCTCGCCAAGGTGGGATTTCATATTCAGTCATTTATACTTCTAAACCTGGGCAATTTTACCTGGCAGAAAACGCAGGAGTTGCCTGTTCTACGTTGCCTCAATCAGTGATATTGCTTGTGTCATTGTGTGACTTCTGTGTTTGTTATGTGTAGATCTGATCCAAAACAACACAATAACAAGAACATAACTATCCAGTCAAGGCTGGGGTAGAGCCGCAGCTGCTGTGTCCTGTGAGCTTAAATCAGTGTTTTTCTGAATGGAGTCTGGTGTGTGTGCAGAGAGCGATGTAACGTCTGTGTGTGGTTAAAACAATCATCTTCCTCTGTAACAAAAAGGTCTATCTCTGTAGGGATCCTTTCTGTCATGTTGTCACACACTTAGAATAACAATCTGAGCCTGTCAGTGGAAACAACAAGAACTTTTAGTGGACGACCTTTGACCCATCAAGGATTACGTTGCAGCCATTACAGCCTGTTTCATGGCTGGTTGAAGAAATCTGTGTTTTGGGAGTAAAGAATTCCCACTCCATTCTTCGTCCATGTAGCTGCACAACAAGGCGTCTGGTTGACTCAGAACAGTGTTATAATTCACAGTGTTTGTTTTGCAGCACATCATGACGGAGCCGGATGAGATCGCCACCATGTCCGGTCAGAAGCTCCCTCTGAAGATGTCTGTGGACTACATCTCCTTCTCTGCTCACACCGACTACCAGCAGACCAGCGAGTTCATCAGGGCGCTCAAACCTCCGCACGTGGTACGACTCAAACACACGTGGACACAAGGATACACAACATGTAAACAACAAAGCAACTAAAATGATGAAGCTATTCAAGCAAACGTTCACAACTTTCTGAATCTGTTTTTCTATCTTAAATTACGTAAGAACCCTGTTCAATAAACCTTCGAGTGCAGACTGTGGATTTCTGTCCTCCATCACTTAAAAGAGATTTGTTAATGATCAGTTTGAACAGGGAAAATATGACACAAAGAAAACGTACAACCTGATGATTGTTTTCAGACATACCTGAATCACTCAGAACGTTTCCTTAAAGAGAAACTTTAAGTAAGTCGGACTGATTCGCCCCGTCAGCTTCTAACCGTCCTGCACATGAACAAACATCGAAGCACGAACAGACATTCTGGGAGCTCTGTCAGTGTTACTGATGCAGCTGTCGCAGGGTTGCGCTGTTGTTGTTGTTTCCTGCAAAGTTCTGTTCACACACAGAGCGCTAATGTTGTTACCATTAGCATGTTAGCATAACATGAGTGCGCTGGCATTTTGGAGGTTTCATGCAGACTTCACCAGCTACATGTGTGAATGGGTTTTGTTCTTGTGTGTTCAGATTCTGGTCCACGGTGAGCAGAACGAGATGGCCCGTCTGAAAGCGGCTCTGATCCGCGAGTACGAAGACAACGACGAGGTCGACATCGAAGTCCACAACCCCAAAAACACTGAGGCCGTCACGCTCAACTTCAGAGGAGAGAAACTGGCGAAGGTCGGTCTGAATCCACAAAATAAACACACCTAACAGGAGGTTTACAGAACAGGGCTTCACAGCTGTGTGTTTTCATCTTGTCATTGGTTGTACGGCCCTGTTAACTCCCAGCATGCTCTGCTGCAGGTGATGGGCTCCCTGACTGACAGGAAGTGTGTTCAGGGTCAGAGGGTCTCGGGGATCCTCATCAAACGAAACTTCAACTATCACATCGTGACGCCCTCCGACCTCTCCAGTCAGTAACACCGTCTGTGTGTGTGTGTGTGTGTGTGTTCTTGTTTGTCTATCTTTGTGGGGACGATGTTGTTAAACGGTCACACTGAGGACCGTGCTGCTTTGTGAGGACATTTTGGTTTCCCCTCATTGTTTCCGATGATTTAAGCTTCAGGCTGTGATGCTTCAGGTTATTTCTTTCAGTGCAGGTCCTCACAAGTACACAAAGCTTATCTAAGAAGCTAAAGTTCTAACTAGGAGAGAAGGTGGTTCATTAAAGTGTCAAAGGAGTAGTAATTAAACTTCAGAATACCTTGAACACATCCCTGTGTGTTGTGTTCGGGTACTGTGGGTTTATTGAGTGTTTGTTGACTGTGCTGTCGTCCTCTTTGTTCAGACTACACAGATCTGTCTATGGGCACAGTGACACAGTCTCAGGCCATCCCGTACACCGGACCCATCTCCCTGCTGG
Source organism: Semicossyphus pulcher (assembly GCF_022749685.1). Lineage (NCBI taxonomy): Eukaryota > Metazoa > Chordata > Actinopteri > Labriformes > Labridae > Semicossyphus > Semicossyphus pulcher. Next base: position 30,156,825 of record NW_027211615.1, on the reverse strand, counting down.
TCAGCCAGCTCCGCAGCCTCACAGGTGGGTCCCATTTTCTTAAGTTCATTTATGTATCATTTTTTAGGAATGCTCCCGAAACATTCCTAATAAAGGTTTTCTAGTTTTTCTTTTTCTAGATCTTTTGTTGTATTCTTATTGTTGTGTGTCTTCAGGAGACGTGGAGCAGGTGGAAGGTGCAGAAAAGATCACCTTGCGGATCTTTAAGAGCATCACACTGGTTCATGAGGCGGGCATGGTGCTGCTGGAGGTCAGACACACAAACTCTGTCAAACCGTCTTTTTGTTTCTTTAATGTCTCACACAAACATTCAAACCCTCCAAGAACAACTTTATTCTTCCGTTTTTTAAAGACATGTCACTTGTCGTTTAGTTTTAAAGCTAATGGAAGTTTTTCCTTTGTTCTCTTGCAGCTTTAGTTCATCACATGTTGTTAGTACCACGTTTAGAGGCTACAGTCAAATGCTAACAGCACCTTGCTAACAAGCTCACTGTGACAATGCTAACAAGAGTAGTTTAACAAATCTAGCTGGAGTTTTCAAACATCACTAACTAATATAATGAAACTATAAATAATCAAATAAAATCTATCAACGTAAAAAAAACATAATGTGATGAGAAACATGAATTTAATTCACTTTATGAAACCCGACTGAGCTCGAAACACAGATGAAAACAGAGTTATCCTTAACCTAATGCTAACGTGCTGCTAATGTTTAGCAGGTTTACCACATTCACCATCACAGTTTAGCGTGTTAGCATGCTAACTTTACCCACTTACCTACTCTGTAAACCAGCAGACATTATCTTATAGTCATGCTGCCAGACTAAAAACATACAACAGTTTTTTTTAAAGGTGTTTTTAATCTGACCTTTTTCGTCTTCAGTGGCTCGCCAACCCGCTCAACGACATGTACGCTGACGTGGTCGCTACGGTGGTCCTGGAGGTCCAGTCCAACCCAAACGCCCAGAAATGTCAGTAAACAAACAACCTGCTTTTTTTCTAAAGACTGACTGAAGGAAACGAGTCTCTAACGTTTGTTTGTTTGTTTGTTTGTTTGTTTGTTTCAGTTCTTGAAGGCAAGAAAGAAATGTTCGACATGGACGTGTTTGTGGAGAGACTGATGCTCATGCTGCAGTAAGTACAGGTCACACACCTGGTGGGCGCTTGTTTAACTCCGCCTGCAGAGCCAGTCGGGTGGAGTCTGACTTCATCAACACAACAACAAGAGAGCTTCAGCTGGCTTTAAAGTCAAACTAGTCTCTCTCCACAGATCATAATTTCTCCACTTTAAACCCCATTTTAAATCTGTTCTAATTTAAACCTATTTGACTGCACTGAGTTTTCAAAATAAGAGCGTATCAAAGTGGTTATAGCGTGAGGAGATGTGGAGGATCGGACGGCCTGTGACGGAGACATCAGGCCAGCAGACTCACACTGTTGCTGTTTCCTGTTGCAGCGACATGTTCGGGGACGACTGCGTTAACTTCAAAGACGGTACAGACTTGAGTGTGACGGTGGACGGAGTCACCGCCTTCATCGACACGGAAACCAGAGTGAGTACAACATGCAGAACACAAAGTGTGTGAGCAGAGTGCAAAAGTATTGTTTTCATCTGCAACAGAAATAAAGTTTCTACTTTGGTGTTTTTGCTTAAAGTGACAAAATTTCTTCTGTTTCATATCCTTAAAATCTGCCTGAACCTGCCTGCATGTTTCGATGTGTTACACCTGACGTGACAAAGTAGTGACATCATCAGAAATGTTAATCTTAATGATTCGGACGGTGCCTCCGTTCAGCTTCATGCTGCCAGACAGGAAACGCTCTGTCTGTTCGGGTTTTTATTTTAACTGTGAACAGGATTATGGAAACAACCATCTCATCAAAACTAAATATAATCCAGCAGCTCAGAGTGGCAGCACTCTGTTTGACCTCTGACCTCTGTCTCGTCCTGCAGGCGGTGTCGTGCACAGAGGACGAGTCTCTGAGGGAAATGGTGGAGGTCGCTGTTCACCGGCTCTACGACGCCCTCAGCCCCACCTGTGATGTCAGTAGCCGGGAGCGGCGGCCACCTGTCAGTGATGTCGTCAGTGATGTCGTCAGTGATGTCGTCAGTGATGTCGTCAGTGATGTCGTCAGTGATGTCATCAGCGTGCAGAGCGAGATGATGATGAAGACCTGATGTGACAGTTTGATGTGAAACCTTTTTCTGTTTTCGTTCTTTAACAAAGACCAACTCTTTGTTTCAAACTGATTCCAAAGGAATCTCTCCTTTTCTACTCGACGCGTCTGAAACTGAAAATAAACGTTTGTCCAGTGAGAACGAGTCTGTTTCCTCCACCGCGTGTTCACCGAGACTTTAGAGACGTTTTATTTCTTTGTGTTCTGAAAATGAATCCTGATTTAGACAAAGACGGTCCTGACTGACTTTATCATCCGTCAATCTGAGCAGAAGCTTCTGGATTATTTTACTGTCTTTAAACAGGAGAGGCTAAAGGAGGGAAGAAATCAGGAGGGTCATCGGGCCGTACTTCAAGCTAAAGCAACACATCTAAAAACCTGTTAGCTTCTGTTAGCAGCTAAAGTTAGCATCCTTTCACCTTCCTAGCGTAGTAATAGTTTAACGAAATAGACAGGAAGGGGAAAGGATGCTAGCTGGCTGAAGGTCACGTCGTCTGGGAGTTGTTGGAATGCTAAATGCTAGTTGTTGTGACTTAGCTCTCCCGTGAGTTCACAAATGTTTTAATAACTCGTTAGCTTCTGAATGCTAAGTCATGACAGCTAGCGTGTGGTGAAAAGAAAGAGTTTTTAAAAAATGATTCAACAATAACTTTATTTGTCACCAGAGTTCAGAAACCGACAGGAAACATTTTATTTTGAAAAGCAGACTGACGGGCAGGTAAACGCATGACTATAAAACATAATACCTTTAACAGTAACGCGACATGTTTAACAGAATACACGCACATTTAACACAACATGAGAAATACTGATTTGCATTTGAATACCAGCGAGGAAGAAAGGCACTGATGGTCGTTGAGACAACAAATATGAGAACAGAAAGATGCTTTACATAAAACACCAACAGGTACCAAAGAGTGAGCGGAGTGAGACAGTCGTAAATATGTCACTTTATTCAGCGAAGCTTGTTTTAGACTAACTAACTGTATGTACAATAACTCACTAACACTTCTCTGACAGCAAGGACGCAGGACGAGCGGTTGTGACGCAAATTAACTGAAACACATCAAGCTGATTTATCTTTAGTTTATTGTTGCTCGGTGCAAAAAGAGTTTGCGCCGTTTTCTCCTCTTCCATCACTAATCTACAGGAAACGCCCGTCTGACATCACATCAGAGCAGCTGTTCATCAGAGCACAGAGCGACCTGGGCTCCGTTTCAGAAAGGAGGTTCAGCAGACCCTCAGTGTAACCCCGGACTGTGGTTTGACTGACTCTGAGCTGATCAGACACGCGCGAGACGGGCTGAATGAATGAGGAAGTCGAATGAGGGTTTTATATGCTCCCTGCTCCCGACCAGGTCAGGGTCACAGACTCAGTTACCATAGTAACCAACTCAGAGTTAGAGTTACCTCTCTTTCTGAAATGGCAAACCCGAGGTTTCCCTCATGTCAGGGTTAACAAAGCCGGGGTTTCACTAAACCCGCCTTCTGAAACCGACCCCGGGTATAATTCCATATTTCCAAAATCACAATAAATATCGCAGAACAAGAAATGATCACAATGTCAGTTTGCAGCCCTAACTGTCATAATAAAAAAATAAATAACATATATTCTGTTTTATTTAGAAATTACAAAATTAGCATTTGTCCTCTTTGATTGATCTGCGTATTAATGTTTCATCTTAAATACACGAGAAAACCATCAATGTTTCCGTCAACGTAGTTCCAGTTTATCAAAAGTTGTATTTTGGACCAACGAGGAGTTAAAACATTCCTCTACACTCTCTGGATCCTGGACCTGAGTCTCTTTTCTTATTTAGAAGTGGCTCACATATATTTCCTGCTGATCAGTTCATCACATTATTGCTGCAGCGCTCATTTCATTAAAGTTTGTTTGGCTTCTGTAGCAGATGTTTCAGACACCCGCTGGCTTTAGGAGAGAAATCCGGACATGAATATTTCTTTACTGCTGTTTGTAACGTTAAGAGAAGCTCAGATGGTTTTCAGTAAGGCACTGACTCTGTCAGTGTTTATGGTTCGATTCCCGGGCGGACTTTAACTGAGTCTTTGAATGTAAACAGATCTTCACACAAAGGTTTGTGTGTTTGAGGGTCGACTGGGCGATCGTATTCAAACAGGAAACT
>NW_027211615.1:30122500-30147500 GCF_022749685.1 Semicossyphus pulcher | reverse complement strand
CCGGATACCTGAACACCGTGTGGAGGTGACGGAGGTTACATGTGGACGTGTACTGACCAGGTAGTTGAGCGTGGTGCTCTCCTCCTCTCGGCCCATGTGTTTGAAGAAGCGATGGTCGGCCACCAGCAGCAGAGGACAGGTGTTCTTCAGGTGATCGTGGACCTGACGCTTCCCTCTGAGCACCGACCCTGAGCAGGTGAGACACACAGTCATGTTCAAACGACACGTGCTAACGCAGTTAGCATCTTATATTACCACCTCCTAAACAATGAACCAACCATCTTAATGAAGGAATCAAAAGTCAGAACACAACGAAGCTTTTCTGTCAATTTACAACCCGCTCACCGTCTTCCTCTCGGTTCTCTAACGCAGACACTTTAACTCCATCAGGGAGCAGGAGGTCGGGGTCAGAGGTCAGGTAGCCGCAGACTGAAGGCTGGTGCAGTCGGCTGAGGTTTCTGATGTCCTCTGAGCGGTAGATCAGCAGGCGGCCATCAGGGGGCGCCGACGTGAACCTCCAGAGAGGCTGAACACGGAGAGAAGAAGAAGGACAGCAGGAGACATCAGGGCGGTTCTGTGTCGTAACATCAGTCAGACTGAAACAGCTGTTCACGCAGTCGTACGAGGTTGGGTTCAGACGTTCATGCTCCCCTCAGGAGGAACTCTTTTATTTTGGCGATCTTCTGACTTCTCATCTAGCGCCATCTTCAGGTCAACATTTCACCGTGTCTGATTCTTTGGTTTACCATCAAACACCTTCACAACTAAAGACATCATCACCATCCCCACTGCTGATAAGCTAACGTTAGCATGCTAATGAGAGAAACTCAGAGTTAGACCATGGTCATCATCATGTTAGCACTGTCTTTGTTAGCATGTCAGCTAATCGATTATCAGTTAATATTCTGTCAATAACAGATTATTTGTTGTGCCTGTAAACTGTCAGAAAGTGCAGATCAACGAGACGACTTCAAATGCAACATTTAGATCAACCGAAGTTTTTCAGTTTGTTCTCATTAAAAACACTTTTCACATTAAAAGCCTTTATTATGTTAAAAGGTTGTTTTAAGATGAACTGAATTTTTTCTGTTTTCAAATTAAAATGTTGCATGTATTCTTTCAAAATAAAAGACTTCTTGTTTAATGTATAATTATGTATTTTATTTAATGGTCAGTTTTATATTTTAAAGTGCAACAGTTCAAAGGAATATTTCTATTAGCAGAAATAGTTTGGATTTCTACATTAAACACAACGAGGACCATAAATTCAAACGATGATAATTTGACATAAAATTCTTTTTAGAAAACAAAAATAAAAAACATTTGTTGGTAAAACGTCTCAGTTTGGTTTTTCTTCAAACTTATTTTCACAAACTGTTTTTTCCCGTGACCTGCTGACTGGAGTCGCAGCTGTCAGGTGTTGTCTGAACTTTCAGCCTGTCGTTCAACAGGTTCAAACGTTGCTGTAATAAAAACCATGGCGTCTCTTTCTCTCCGCTGTTGTCTCACCTCGATGTTGAACTCGGCCTCGTCAGTCAGGATGTGAGCAGAGAACTCGTGGTCGTCTATATGAGCCTGAACTCGAGAGTTTTCCTCCCCTGAAGACACAAAACAGAAACTGATCATAAATCTGTTGTTTATTTTATTCTATATCCTTAAAGGGACAGTACGCGCTGCATGTGTAGGAATACAGAGGTTGAACGGTAGCAAACATACTAAAGAAAAAGGCTGTTTGAAAGTATAGTAAAATATAACACACTTAAATGGTATTGATTTTTATATATATTCAGCTTCTGTGTCGTTTCTCTGGTAGACTTCAACAAACAGGAGCCGCGCTGACAGACACTGACTGCAGGTAACATGCTGACGATACTTCAAAAATCCGAACTATCCCTTTAAAGGTGTATGTCCGGCTGCTCTGCGTTACCGATGACGTGTCCGGTGAAGTAGTTGTGTCTGTTGACGGAGACGCTCCGCTCCCGGCCGTCCTCTTCCACGACCACGGCTCTGAAGTCCTCGGTGAACAGCTGGTCGTTGGTCCTCAGGTACAGTCTGAAGTGCCTGCAGACACACACACAAACACACACACACACACACACACACACACACACTGTTTCCTTCTGAAATCTCTCTGTGACGACAAACCACCTGAGCTGTGAACTCTGACCTCTGCAGGGCGTTGAAGCTGAGCAGCTTCTCCACATGAGTCTCAGTTTGCAGGTCTCTGCGGCGGACGGAGTGAGTCTGCAGGCTGGAGACGGGCAGCACGTCAAAGTCGTTCAGCATCGACCTGAGAGACGCTGCTGAGGGAAAACACACGCTCACAGTCAGGTTACCTCTGAGTGTTGGAGGACGCAGTGACAGACGGGCAAACAAAAACAAGTACGACAAGTAATCCACAAATCATTTACATACAGTTTAAAAAACTACAATTAGAAAAAGAAAAAAGTTAGTGCTGCCGGACAGGTTCGTGCTAAAGATCCTACCTTTTGACTCACGTCATAGTTTGGATAAAAACACACCTTTATCACATCAAATCTTCTCTATTAGATTATATTCATTTAGACTTCCTTTTGTGGTCTAATTATCTTATAGTTTTTATTTAGGCAACATCATTTTGCCTTACAACCACATTTTAAGTTATTATTATATAATTACGACTTAGAAAAACACTTTTTAAAAATAAATTTGATTCACATATTACCTTCATATTTTGCTTTTTAAACTTATATAGTGAACATGCTAACGTATGAACGAGTGTTTTTCTCCAAATATTTTAACTTTTCATTTGATTTTTTTTTTTGGAGCCTCCATATAATCCAGATTAACTTTGCCTGCTGAGTGAAGACAGGCTTGTTGCTTTAACCAACATGAAACCAGACATTTACCTAAACCTATATGACTTTAAACACTTACTGTAATGCTCCTCTTCTGGTCCTACAGGTTGAGAAATGGCGGCTTCCGTTAAAACCATAAAAAGAGATAAAAATATGAGCTCCTGTCTCATGTTTGATTTTTAATCCGCTGGATGGACTGAATGGAAAAAAGGTCGACGCTGCTTGTTTCGGTTTAAAGTCTCGACACATCAGATTAAAGACTTTAACGACAGTTTGAACCTAAACTAGAGTTTAAAAACAGGTTACTGATGAACTTTAGTGAATGTGTCCAGCTGAAGTCTTTGTTTTGTTTAGACTCAATCAGAAAAAACGTTTCCAGTCCATAAAACCAGGAAGACTCAACCAGGAAGACTCACAGCGCCTGAGTCAAGCTAGCTAACACAGCTAACATCAAGAGAGGCAGGGCGGAAGTACTGTTCACAGCTTTCACAATAAAAGCGTAAGGTTTAGAGAATAAAGTAGCCCCTTTGACAATACTGAAATACTTATTATATACTGTAAATCAAATGATTTCTTTTCATGGAATAGACAAATGAAGATGATGCAGTCACCAGGTTTTTAAAGATAATATGGTTAAATACTAATAAAGATAAATAAATACAATCTATGAAATATATACACCCTGCATATGTAAATTAACATTTTAAAACAAGAATCGATGATATGGTTAAGAGACAAATAATAAAGACATAAGTAAAAAAAAATATAGATGTAAAATATATAATAAAAAAAACAATCATTAATATCAGAGGGAATGTGAAATATCAGTTTAAAATTGCATATTCTATTAACACAGTTTACTGTTCAATTCTTATTTTTCCAAGGATTAAATACAATGTAATACTTTTGTCAGTGTGTTTTTCTCGATTTTATTTTTAATCAAATTATTTGAATGGTTATTGTTTTTATAAGAATGATAATAATATTATTATTATTAGTAGTAGTAGTATGATTTTTAGTTGTTGTAGCAGCAGTGTAGAAAATAACTTACAAGTTGCTAAAATCAGAGTTCCAAGAAACTGCTTTATTTTGAAAATCCGCTTCCCTACTACGCTCTTGTCCTCGCGAGCTGTACGTTTAAGTGAAACACGCTGGAATCCCAAAAACTCAAGAAACAAAAAAGAGTTTTTGGACGTCATTTCTTACAGTGTTCGGTGCTTAGGGCGTTAAAACTGTAAAACAAAGACAAAGACAGAGTGAAGAAGATGAGAGTGACGGAACATGTCCGTCGTCCGTCTTACATAAGAGAATAACAGACATCTGGCAGCTCTATTTATAACATCTGATCTCATCCAGATCCGCTTTTACCAACAGCCATTCAACCGGAAACATCATCAGACACTGATGGTGAACAAACATCAAAGGAAACTATAAACCTCACCTCAGAATATAATTACAGCCTACCAAAAAAATTATACAACCGGAAGTTAAATAAAACTACATTTTGATCACTGTTAACTTAATATAACACCGTAAACACACAAACACTGTGTCTGCTTATCAATAATTATTACAAACTTTATAAACATCACACTTTTCAAACATTAAATGCAGCTTAAGTTCTTTTAACTAAAAAGAGTAATAATATAATAGTAAATGGAATTAAACAAATTAACAAATTTTCAAATAAAAAATAATTCCTGAACACCCTCCCATGAAAAAAACAAACATATTATCAGCAATCATATTAAAACATAAATATCATAAATAATAATAATAAAAAATGTCTTTCATTTAGTAAAAACACGAAATACTCAGTTCAAGTTCACAAACAGAAAAGAAATCAAGGAAATAAATTATTTCAAAAAGTAGGGAAAATTATAAAAAATTTAATTCAAAAAAACCAATTTAAAAATAAATAAAATAAATACGAAAAAGAACTAAAATACAAAATACCCCCAAAATACAAATATTGTAAATACCATGTTTCTTTTTTAGAGATAATGTAATTTTCTTTATACATATATTATTTTAAATATGTCAAATAACAGAAGAAAAAAAGAACATATTTGCAGTGAGGTAAGTTGAATAATGTTGCATTCAAGTTCTACTCGGAATGACGTAGTTTTGGCTAGCTACGGGCCGAGAGCCGTTTCTCAGACTCCTGTGTGCTTTAATTTATAATATAGAAATATTATAGATTCTATAAATTAAATGTGCGATACTTTATTGCTCAGAACTAATCTAGGTATTTCTACATAGACACCAACTATTTGCTGCGGCTTAATGTCACATGGTCCAAATGAGCCACAAAATGTTCATGCAACATGTAAATGACCACAAAGTTTTGGACCATGAAGTCAATATTTACTTTTTCTGCTAGCTTTTTATGTAATATGACTCCAAATATGTCAACCATCCAAGTCAAAAAATGTTTCACTGACTTTCCTAGTTGATGGTCCGCCTTCGCGTGAATTTGCCCAACCGAAAACTCCCTTTTCCGATTCTTCTGACATGCCCTGAATGCAGCACGCTATAGTTCATTATGTGGACTCTGGGGGGCACCAGAGTGTTGGCGTGCGTTCGTACCACCGGAAATGATGGTAGAAGAAGAAAATCCCAAACAAACCTTCCACATGTGGACGAGCTAAAGATAAAATTTCAACCACCAGATAAAACTTTTTATTTGTCGGTGAAAATGGACGAAGAACAAACGGTAATTTACTCTGAACGGTACTCCTACTTTGATAAATATGTTAGCTAACGTGACGAACGTAGAGCTAACAACGAGCGCGCGCTTGGTGTTAGCTAGTCCTACAAACTGTATTAAAACTCAGAATGTTTATCATAAAACATATAACAGCATTATTATTTATTATATTATTTAACGCATTTTTAGATTTGTTTCACGAACTCAGACCAGATAATTTATCTGTGGGCACAGAAAATTCTGTTTTTATGAATGAATCTTGGCGAGCTGTGTTATTATTGCACAGACTCAATCAAGTTATTTGTGTATCTAGAAATGATTATTTGGTTTGTGTCCAGTACATTTGTTAACGTGTTAACACAGTAATAATATAATAATAGTAATATTTGTCAACAGCTGTATTTCTGTGCAGATCTGGTTCAAGGTTTGTTTAGGTAACAAAAGTCACATTTAATCTTTCTCCTACTTATGTTTAATACACACTTTGTTAAGATCACTTTGCTGTGTTTAACATCAACACACTGTAACTGACTGGTTTGGAGTATATACAGCTGTATATCTGCACTAACTTCGTCTGTGTGTGTGTGTGTGTGTGTGTGTGTGTGTGTGTGTGATTGTGTGTGGGGCGCGCAGGCCGGATACAGGGAGCCCTGTGCTCAGTGTTCGGCGGTGGATTGGGGAGTTTCAGAAGAAGGTCGCTTCTACTGCAGATCCTGCCACAACGTCATCGAGGTAAACAACAACAACAACAACAGCTGATCTGAGTTAAAGAACACATCTATCAGGTTTACTTGAACGTTGATCTGAACAGGCTCAGTCAGCTGCAGCAGCTCTTCTTAAGTTGATCTCAAGCTGTTAGAGATCATCAGAGTTAGTTCAGTCTGTTTGCAGCAGCACAGCTTCACTTTGTTTTTAAGCCTTCCTGAAGATCTTAAAGGTAAAGAGACCGTACATCCATAGAACTTTTCTAGTCTTCCGACCATTCACATTCACACACTGATGGCAAAGGCCTATGTGCCGATCTCCAATCAGATCTGTGTCCATTCATACCTGTTGGCTCTGCCACCTGAAGCAATTTGGGGTTCAGTGTCTTGCCCCAACGACACTATGACATGTGACTACAACCCCCAACCTTCTGATTGAAAGATGACCCACTCTACCACTGAGCCACCACCGTCCCTGTTCCTACTTAAAGATCAGAATTTTATTTGTGACCCAAATAATTGTGAACTTTATAAACTAGCAGCAACACTTTTATTTGCTTTACTAGAAGCCAGTTAAAGATTAAAGAGGAGTGCTGATCTACCTCTGGAGCTCTGTGACTTTTGCTTTTAACAGTTGAAGAATATTTCACGTTCAGTCTAAACTGGAAACTGAAGACGAAGCTTCAGTTTCAGGTAGAAAGTTGAGTATGGGAATAAAACAGTCTCAAAAGTATTCTCACTCTTAGTTATATTTCCATTTAAAAATATTAAGTTGACATACAAATGGTGACAAACTCGTGGTAAATTAGACGCACAGATACAAATCACACTACATTTATTGTGCATTGTGTTTTACCAGATACGAGTACGCAAGTTTTATTCCCAGTAGTTCAGTTTGTTTCCCTCCGGCTGCAGTACCGCTTCCTGTCAGCAGGTGGCAGTGTTGCCTGATTGAAAATGTGAACGTTTCCCATCGTCCTCAGAGAACCAGAGAGGTGGTGGACCCAAACTTCACCCCCGGCTCCTCCAGGATCTCCACCATCGGCAGAGGAACCAGAACCAAGAGGGCCGGTCAGTGTCAGAGTCCCCGACGGTCCGAAAACAAACGAATACATGAGATTAACTTTAGATCAAACAGACAAAGACAAGATTCATTCAATGTAACAGATTTATTTATTCAATACAGATTTGTTTGTCAGTTTTATCTCATCAAACAATTCAAAACCCAAATTATTTGCATTTAAAAGCATTAAATATGAGAGATCAGAGAATATCTGACTTTGTGTTTGACAGAGTTAAACTCAGCAGCAGAGTTTCTGATTCTCTTGAAACGTGTAAACCTGTTCAGTGTTCAGTCTGAGCTGTGGGATAAACTCTGGATGTTTTCAGAGCGCGGGCGTCAGTGGATGATCTGTGAGGGTTTCCAGTTCATCCTGAAGAACCAGGCCGACGCTCTGCTCAGGCTGGGAGTCAGTCCTCGAGTCAAGGTCCGTTTTTCAGCTCATAGTGAAGCTTGAAGAAACAGCCTGCTGTGTCGTGTGTGTGTGTGTGTGTGTGTGTGTGTGTGTGTGTAACATGTGCGTGTAATGTGTTTTAAATGTGTGTTTTAACGTGTGTTTTAACGTGATGATTTTTTAAAAAAAATTTTCAAACGCCCTATACACTTCCTGTCAGCACCGTGTTTTAACATGCTTAAGCATTTGTGTAACATGTGAGTAACGTGTTTTGGCGTGTGTAGCGTGTTATAACGTGTGTTACGTGTTTTAACGTGCTTAAACGTGTGTGTAACATGTGTGTAACATGTTGGTGTGTGTAACGTTTGTGTAACATGTGTGTAACGTGTGTTGGTGTGTGTAACGTGTTATGACGTGCTTTAACATGTGTGTAACGTGTGTTGGTGTGTGTAACGTGTTATGACGTGCTTTAACATGTGTGTAACGTGTGTTGGTGTGTGGAGCGTGTGTGAAACGTGTGTTTTGATGTGTGTAAGTTGTTTTAACGTGTTTAACTTGTTTTGATATGTTTGTAACGTGTCTTAAAGTGTGTGTAACGTGTGTTGGTGTGTGGAGCGTGCGTGTAACATGTTTTAACATGTGTGTAACGCGTGTTGTGATGTGTGTGTAACGTGTGTTTTGATGTGTGTGTAACGTGTGTTTTGACGTGGGTGTAACGTGTTTTTGTCTGTGTGTAACAAGTTTTGACGTGTGTGTAACAAGTTTTAATGTGTGTGTTACATGTGTAACGTGTGTTTTGACGTGTGTGTAACGTGTTTTTGTGTGTGTGTGTGTGTGTAACGTGTGTTTTGACGTGTGTGTAACGTGTTTTTGTGTGTGTGTGTGTGTAACGTGTGTTTTCACGTGTGTGTAACGTGTTTTTGTGTGTGTGTGTGTAACGTGTTTTGTGTGTGTGTGTAACGTGTGTTTTGACGTGTGTGTAACATGTTTTAATGTGTGTTTAACGCATTTTGATGTGTGTGTGACGTGTGTGTAACGTGTGTAACATGTGTGTGTGGCTTCAGGACGAGGTGCTGTGTCAGCTGTGGAGACTGTACCTGCAGAAGAGTCAGCAGGCCTTCACACACAACCCAGTGAGGAGCTCCCAGTTTAAACTGGTCAGTTCACAAAGTCCACAGACATGAACACACTTCTTCATTTATAGTTTTATACTTTATTATTGTAAGTTTTAATGTACACCGTTTTTACAGTCGAGTCTTCAGTGAGTTTAAGTTAACTATTAATTTAACCTGTTTGTGAAGATGACGGAGGATTCAGATGTGATTCAATGTTTTATCTCTCTCTCTTTCTCTCTCTCTCTCTCTGTCTCTCTCTCTTTCTCTCTCTCTCTCTCTGTCTCTCTCTCTGCTCTCTCTCTCTGTCTCTCTCTCTCTCTCTCTCTCTGTCTCTGTCTCTGTCTCTCTCTCTCTGTCTCTCTCTCTCTCTCTCTCTGTCTCTGTCTCTCTCTCTCTGTCTCTGCTCTCTCTCTCTCTCTGTCTCTGCTCTCTCTCTCTCTGTCTCTGCGCTCTCTCTCTCTCTCTCTCTCTCTGTCTCTGCTCTCTCTCTCTCTCTCTGTCTCTGCTCTCTCTCTCTCTGTCTCTGTCTCTGCTCTCTCTCTCTCTCTCTCTCTCTCTCTGTCTCTGCTCTCTCTCTCTCTCTCTGTCTCTGCTCTCTCTCTCTCTCTGTCTCTGCTCTGCTCTCTCTCTCTCTCTCTCTCTCTCTCTCTCTCTCTGTCTCTGCTCTCTCTCTCTGTCTCTGCTCTCTCTCTCTCTCTCTGTCTCTGCTCTCTCTCTCTCTCTCTCTCTGTCTCTGCTCTCTCTCTCTCTCGCTCTCTCTCTCTCTGTCTCTGCTCTCTCTCTGTCTCTCTCGCTCTCTCTCTCCTCAGAGGCGTCCGGGCTCAGACTCTGAAAGTGCTGCCGAGTCGTCCGCCGTGTCGGACGTAGAGACAGACGGAGAGACGAACCCGCCCAGCACCGCCGGATCAAACGCAGGTACTTTGAACAGACATCATAAATGACGTTGTTGTTTAAGTTTCTCATATATTTCCACTGTCATATCCTGTGTTTTTCAAAATAAAATGAATAATACGAATTTAAAATCAGACACATGACCTTTGTACTCCGGGTTCCTGCAGATCCTTCAAAAGTCTTAAATTAAAGTCAGGGTCAGAAAGTCTTTTAAAGTGACTCTAAATTTCAGGTGGTGCGTTTGAGGCTGATGGGAGAATTGTCACACAGTGCCCTAACACTACTGTCACAAAGAGTATAGAAGCTGTCCCTTGATGTTTGCTGCAGGGACGTCACTGAGCACACAGAAACGTTTACAGTGACTGAGAGCAGCCTCACTTATCCTCACTAACAGGCTGGTTAGTGTGCTTCATTGGTTCACGGTGTGAAGGACAATGAGTAGTCAGAACTCTCGGCACTGAACAAGTTACATGTGTAGGTCTTAAATTATATTTGAGGTCTTAAAAGTGTTTTAAAAATGGTGCAAGAACCCTGCTCAAGGTGACGTGTTCCTTCACCTGCACAGAGAGCCCCAGTGATTGGTCGGTGTGTTCGGGCTCGCTGGACGCCGCCTCCTACCTGTCGGCCCGGCTGAGGAGACCCCGCGGCCTGATGAGCATGAAGAAGACTCTCGCTCTGATCCACATCGCCCTCACCTGGAGCCGCGAGCCGCTGACGCTCAGCGACCTGCTCAGGTAACTGCACACACACCTGCTCAGGTAACCACAGATGAGTTAATGCTTTGGATGCTGTACAGTGCAGTCCTGAGACATGAAGGTGTGTTTCAGGTTGGTGAGTGAAGGTCACGTCCCGTATGTGAACGCTTACGAGGAACTTCCTGAAGAGATGAAGCTGGAAGGAAAAGACGCGCTCATCTTCAGAGTCGAGGTCAGACACCAGTCAGCTCCCTAAACTCTGATCAATAACTTAATCAATACTAACAGTCCCCCTTCACTCACAGGAGTTCAGTTTTGATGTGCGCTTGTTTCCCTCCTCAGAGCGTCCCGTCTCACCGGGCGGTGCATCAGGAGGCTCACGCTCTCGTTCTGCTCCTCAGACTTCCTGCTTTTCCTCCAATCAGCCGCCAGAGTCTGCTGCACCCCGCCCTGCTCAGCCTGCGCTACCTGACCGACGCTAATCTGCCCGGTAAGAGTGCTCACAAAACTAGTGACAGAACTGATTGTAGTGCTGAGAACACTACAGACAGCAGAACTGAAGATACTCCCGTGTATACGACCTTTAACCCTCTCTCCCTCTCAGACGTGTTGATGATGTTAATCTTTGCCTCCCTCTCAGACGAGCTCCACCCGTGGCTCTGCAGGCTGATGGAGCGTGCCGGCATGGCGGATCAAACTCTCCACACCGTCGACCGTCTGTCTTGTCCCGTCCTGCCGCGGTACGACGTGCAGGCGGCCGCGCTCGTCATCGTCACCATGAAGCTGGTGTTCGGCCTGGACGACCACACTGAATGGTGAGTTTATCTGAACTGGTCCTTTAATCGATCTCAGAGAGCGAAGCTAGAACTGATACGTACAAATATTCAAGAAACTTTGATGTTTTTTAAAGTGAAGCGTCTCTTTGGTTTGTTTTTCAGGGATTTATCAAACGAGGCGGGCGATCAGGATGACTCAGGTGAGCCGTGCACCTGTGAAACACCCTCTCATCTTTCGGGATGAATTTCACACCTCTGAGCCTGTAGTTGTCCGTTTGTGTTTTTCTGAGTGAATAATAAAGTTTTGACAGGAAGCATGTTCAGCCT
Source organism: Semicossyphus pulcher (assembly GCF_022749685.1). Lineage (NCBI taxonomy): Eukaryota > Metazoa > Chordata > Actinopteri > Labriformes > Labridae > Semicossyphus > Semicossyphus pulcher. The sequence continues at coordinate 30,135,991 of NW_027211615.1, read as the reverse complement.
GAGGAGGTGGTTCAGACTGCTGCAGGCCGCTCTGACTCGAGCTCAGCACAGGAGAGAGCACGACATCGCCAGGTGAGACACAATCCACCTTTACAGACCAACATCACAAAAACAGACAAAGTCTCCTTTTGATACCACACAATAAAAATACACATTAGTGTTCATTTTTTACCTCTGTATACTACCTGTCCTGGATTGCTCTCTGTTGTGAAGCTAACGTTAGCAGCCTGACGTCCTGTGGCTGCAGCAGAGCGTCAGAGAAACTTTATTGTGTCTCTTTACCTGTTTTTTTTTATTACCTTAACTTTAAATACAAAAACAGAGCCTCCAAAATGTCTGCTTTGACGTTTACACTCTCTGAAACAGTAGTTGCTTTGTGTCCACAGGAAACAGTGGAGGTCAAAGAAACCTCTTTACATGAACAAGAAGGACAAATACGTCGTGATGAAGAAGAGAAGTAAGTCTGAGTTTCTACTCCCCCGCACAGACGAGGGAGGTGATGGTACACAGAACACATCGTGTAAACGTTTCTGTAACGCTCCTCTGACATCTTGTAGACTTTAAATCTGTATTCAGAGAGAGAAGCTCGAACAAAACGTGATGCTGTGGATTTTTTGATGGTCCAGCCAGTTAGCATAAAGCTACATGTAGCTAAAAGCTGCTGTGTGTGTGTGTGTGTGCAGGAATAGCAGAGCAGCTGCAGCTCTGTTTTGAGAAGCTCTCCTCTCGTCCGGCGGCTGCAGAGCGCGTCCGTCCGTCCAGCTTCAGGTTCTGTTGGGGGGATGAGGACGGAGCTGACGGTCCCAGCATGCACCACAAGAAGCTGGATGGCGTTGTGACACTGAAACACAACATGCAGACCCCCTCTAACCCGACATACTGGCACCCAGCACTCAGACCCTGCAGCAGCTGGTAGGTCAGCTGCAACATGACAAATTATTACAGGTATCTCTAAACCTGGTGCTATTTGTACATATTTTATGCTCTAATAAGTGTGTGAGTGTCTCCAGTCGATGTGTTCATCCTGCAGCAGTGAAACAGGCTGTAACGGCTGCAACATAATCCTTGATGGGTCAAAGGTCGTCCACTAAAAGTTGTTGTTGTTTCCACTGACAGGCTCAGATTGTTATTCTAAGTGTGTGACAACATGACAGAAAGGATCCCTACAGAGATAGACCTTTTTGTTACAGAGGAAGATGATTGTTTTAACCACACACAGACGTTACATCGCTCTCTGCACACACACCAAGAACAACAACAACAACTTTTAGTGGACGACCTTTTGATTGCGTGTTCGCCTCGTAGGGTTATTGGATTATTACATCGCTTGAGATCAACGTCACTTTACTTATGATCACCTGTCTTCTTCTTCTTCTTCTTCTTCTTCTTCTTCTTCTTCTTCTTCTTCTTCTTCCTCTTTGCAGGAAGTGCAGGAGTCATTACTCGGAGGTGGAGGCAACGCTGCCTCGGATGTTTGTGTGGGTGCTGCAGCTCTTCAGCTTCCTGCTGGACGTGAAGCCAGCGTACCTGTATGAGGAGGTGCTGATGGTGGAGAGACGAGTGTTCAGCAGCAAAACACCTAGACGGACCAGAACCAAGACGAGGACCAGAGCTGAGAGCAGGACGCCACAGAGAGAAAGAGACACAAGATGAAAAACCTTCAGCTGATTGTTTGTTGGAGTTCAGAACAATAATTTAACATCATGTTTCCATTGGTGCGTTCAAGGACGCTCAAACATCAAAGTTCTAAGAGTTGGCAGCTGAACAGCTTCATATTTATCAGCCTGTGGTCGGAAGATCACACCTCACCTCAATATATGAGAGCGACGTGGGAACAGGGGGCTGTTGTTTCTGAAAGGGCTCCAACAGAAGGGTCTTCATCTCTGATTTTTCTGATGGAAGCTGCAGATGATTTGTAAAAAAAATACTTAAAGCAGCGAGTAAAAAAGACCAGAGACTAATCAACATCACAGAAATCTCTTTAACGGACAACACTCAGAATAGTGACATGGAGGCAGAGCTGCAGTAACGATCTATCAGCAGGAGAAAATGGGAACGAAATTATTACAATCTTTTTTTGTTTCATGTTTTGCCAATAAAGACGTAAATGTGGAAAAAAGTCACATAAAATCAGCAGATTGAGTTCATGTCTTGATTTTAAAACCAAAGTTTCTGGAGTCACAACACTTGATTTCTGTTTCTATCCTCCTGGCTCGTCTTTGTTCTGCAGCTGAAACACTGAAGACAAAGAAACAGCAGAGAGCTGCAGTGACAGACGGTGACCAGCAGGAGGCGCCACACACAGAGGAGCAGCAGGTTCATTCATACTGACGCTGAGCACTGCAGTGCTGCTACAACAGGTACACATACACACAACAGTAACTGGCAATTTGTATCTATAGTAACACGCATGTAGGAGCAACATGCTAATGAGACTTTAATGAAACATCTGTTTGTACAAACAGAACCAGAGTGATCAGTGAGGAGCTGCGATGCAATATTGATTTATTAATAGTGAATGTTTAAAGTTCAACAAACAAACATCTTTTCTACAAGAAGAAAAGAAAAAGAAACACGACTTTATATTTAACATGCAGTGGTTAGCACGGTCTCCTCACAGCTAGAAGGTTCCTGGTTCGATTCCCAGTTCAATACAGCATGATGTTCAGTGATGCTCCCATTTAGAGTCACAGAGACCGGTAAGCAGGGGAGGCTTTAGGGCGGGGCTACCTGTGATTGACAAGTTGCTACCATGGTGATTGTTTTCCAATTGATCAGCATCAAAAAGACAATAGAAAGTCAAGATTCGGGGGGACATCAGTCAGTATTTAGATTACTCGTTAACTACCAACAACCAAAAAAAAACAGCTTAGATAACCGTTAGCTGGCTATCGTCACCGTTAGCTTGGAATTTCTGCCTTTCCTGTTGTATTAATTAACACTATTTAATGATAATGTAATCTAAGTGGTTGAGTGCTAATGTTAGCTGTTGTCTAAGGTGTCTTGTTAGCTGACTGGAAAAACTACAAAAGAGACAATTAATAGTGAAATTCAGCGGCTAAGGTGAAACAAGGTTTTTAATTACTACTTTTATATCCACAACTCAGTCATCCAACAGCAGCTAGCATTACAGGCAGCTGGCTTATATTACTGTTAGCTAGACAACATTCACAATACCAAACCATAATGTTAGCTGCAATGGGGTTGAATGCTAACGTTAGCTGTTAGGGTAGCTAATGAGTGTATACGCAGTGTAAATATGGTGAATTGTGACAGAATAACTGTTTTCACAATTTAACCAACAAAACAATCATTTAATGGAGAAAATAATCAGCAAATCAACCAGAACTAAAATAATTGGTAACAGTCACTAAAATAATTCAAAATGAGCTCCACCTCAACCAACTCCACCAGTAAAACCCTGCTTTCACCTTAATGCGGGATAATAATAATAATAATAACAATAATAATGATCATATAATCTAATATTTGTATATAATCTAATGATATAATAATAATCTAAGACAATGTTTCTATAGTATATATTATAATATTACTGTAACTCCATTTTCCTCATGACGTTACGTACTTTTATTTAATTAAACCACTGATCCCTCTTGTCAATGTACATACATATGACGATAATGTCGAATATTTTCAAGTTTTATTAATAATTAATCTTTAAAACCTGATCATTTCTGCCACTTTGATTGTCAGAATCAGATTCAGAAACAAAGTTTTCTCCTTTAAAGCCGTGTGAGGGAAAATGTAAAGCTGCTCTCTGGAGTCATCTGAGGACACGCTCAAAATAATCTGTGGATGTTGGAATCACCCAGCCGTATGTGAACGCAGCACGGAGCCGAGGTGACACGAGGTAACGCGGCTCTCTCTATAGTATCGCCATGGCAACCTGCCCAACGCTCTGAAGTTGCCTAGCAACACCGGCAGACTATAACGAGGGACGAACATGGCCGCCGCCAAAAAACAACCCCCACAGCTCAGACCTGAAAGGACAGTTTACATGGGGACACGTTTAACTACAGACACTACAGGGACAGCTGAATCTGTTTTCTATTCGATTTTATTTTAGTCTTTTTAATTTTATTTAATTTTACAGGTTTGAATAAGATAACTGACCATAAGTGACCCAGGAGGTGAAATCAGGACACTGCAGCAGACAGAACGAAGAGTCTGATAATAAATCAAAGTGATGATTTTAAACACGGTTTTAAATGTGACTAAACGTATAACAGCAGAGTATTCTATTTTGTGATGCAACACTTTAGTGGTGGAAGACATATTTCGTTTTTTTTTGTGTGTCGAAATAATCTGTGAGCGTAAGAAAGAATTAGCATTAGCTGGCAAACTAGCTGGGAAATAGTACCTCAATTTGTAGGCGATAGTAGATAAATGTACCCAGGCTAGTTGTATTTCACTACAGATATCATATATTTTTGATTAAAATATGGCACGTTTAACTTCAATATAACACTTGTCTTTTACATATTTAAATCAGTTTAATTTTTTGTATTTTTCCACCTTTAAATGAGATAAAACTCTGTTTACATTAACTGACCCCAAGAGGTGAAATCAGGACACTGCAGCAGCCAGAGAACAAAGAGAGTCTGAAACCAGAAGTTAATAATGACTAAGAAAATAAGTCTTGAAGGAGTGTATTTCTCCTCTGCTACACGAGTGGTGAGACACGTACATCGATCTTTGAATGATCATATAAATAATAAAAACCAAAGGGTTGATCTCGTACATGTCAAAGTAAAGAATTTTAAGTGTCAGCTGATACATTTGGTATGTATATATTTATATTGTTATATATAAATTAATATATATAAGATAACTTACTTTAAATTGTTTACTGCTGTGTAGCTTGTGATTCTGAATCGCCTTATAAATAAAATCATGAAATGTAGTAGATGAGGTAGAAAATAAATATACACAAGTACCTCAAAGGTGTTCCAAAGAACAGTCATTGGTAACTGCTTCACTACGTTTTAATGGGAAAATGTTGAATTTAAACTCTACTACAAGTCTTATATTAAACCTAATCAATGTAGTTACATGTAGAAATATTTAATTTGTTTAAGTCTGTTGTCTTTATTGTATTTTTCCACCTTTAAATGAGATAAAACTGTTAACATTAACTGACCCCAACAGGTGAAATCAGGACACTGCAGCAGCCAAAGAACAAAGAGTCTGAACACAGAGATTAAAAAGGGTTAGAAAAACACTTTTTTAATTAAGATAACATTTAAAAATTTGACTTAAGTACTGTACTTGATTAAAAATACTGTTGCTGGTTTTATTCCACCACTAGGCCGACTCCAACATTTACAATGGAAATTAAAATGTCTCCCTATAATGCCACTTCAAAACGTTTTACTTTATCTACTTCATTAATCTCAACCTTTGTTTAACTTGATTTAATTTATTTTAGAACATGTCTTTTAGCTTTCAGTGAGATAAAACTCTGTTTACATTAACTGACCCCAAGAGGTGAAATCAGGACACTGCAGCAGCCAGAGAACAAAGAGAGTCTGAACACAGAGATAAATAAAGATTTAATTTAATTTGAAAAACATTTTTCAATTAGAATAATAATTAAAAGTTGTACTTATGATCAGTACTTAAATTAATTACTTTAGTTAGTTTTATTCCCCCACTACTCCAACATTTAACAGGAAAATGAGAATATTAACTAACTCCACTGCAAAACTTGTATTTTAACTTTAACATTTTAATGTTACTTTTATTTAAATCTGTTTTCTACCTCCTCTTTTCAGCTTTGACTGAGATAAAACTCTGTTTACATGAACTGACCCCAAGAGGTGAGCTCAGGACACTGCAGCAGCCTGGTAGCTCGTGATATTGTCTATTATATTTTTACTTATTAATCTGAATTAGCAAAATAACTGCAGTAACACCAAAATGAGTAGCGTTTAGAAGAAAGTTGTTGAAAATGTAAATACTCAAGTTCAGGTACCTTCAAGGTGTTCTTTTACAGTACTTGAGTAAATGTACTTAGTTACATCACTGCTCCGCTACATTTTGGAGGGAGGTGTTGCTCCTTCCACTGCAGGACTTTTAAATCTGTATTTTACCTTTAAATGACATAAAACTCTGTTCACCTTAAGTAACCCCAAGAGGTAAACTCAGGACGCTGCAGCAGCACAGAACAAACACAGTCTGGACACAGAAGACTACATGAAAAGAACACTTATACTGTTACAGCAGTGTTTTAAACATGGCAGCAGGAGATTGGGCAATTAATACAAAACCTATAACAATTAACATTATTAACATTATTTTGGATTAAAGTAATTGATACATGTTATGTTTTTGTTTTGTTTGAAATGTTATAAGAGTAATGTTTGTGCAGTCTTCTTACATTAACAGTAAAGTTTTAAATGTGTGCGAAGGAAAAAACCAACAAACGCTGATTAATCAGTGTTTTTATGCATTGTGTTGAAAGGACGTCAGTGATGATATAATGTGGGATGTCTGGTGCTATAGGGTTTCCTCTCATTGTCTCTCCAGTCATCTGAGGTAAACCTCAAGCCCACCAGCCTTTGTCACATCACCATATTCAAACAGCGACAATTTTCCTCTCAGGGTTTGAAGCTAATATGGTCCTTAAGTTGTATTTATGTAGGCTATCCGGCCATGCTATCATTTCATTGCTTTCCACTTTATCAGCAACTGAAAACACAATGGACTTTAGGTCATTATTCAAAGTAAAACATCGTATTTGGTAACCTATAGCCGTTAGATAATACCTATAGACCACTGCTAATATTAGCTAGTAATTGGCCGTAGGCTAATGTTAGCTGTTGTCTAACCGTAGTGTATTTGTAGCTAACAGTAATATAGGCTGGTTATTGGCTGTAGGCTAATGTTAGCTGTTGTCTAACCGTAGTGTATTTGTAGCTAACAGTAATATAGGCTGGTTATTGGCTGTAGGCTAATGTTAGCTTTTGTCTAACTGTAGTGTATTTGTAGCTAACAGTAATATAGGCTGGTTATAGGCTGGTTATTGGCTGTAGGCTAATGTTAGCTGTTGTCTAACCGTAGTGTATTTGTAGCTAACAGTAATATAGGCTGGTTATTGGCTGTAGGCTAATGTTAGCTTTTGTCTAACCATAGTGTATTTGTAGCTAACAGTAATATAGGCTGGTTATTGGCTGTAGGCTAATGTTAGCTGTTGTCTAACCGTAGTGTATTTGTAGCTAACAGTAATATAGGCTGGTTATTGGCTGTAGGCTAATGTTAGCTTTTGTCTAACTGTAGTGTATTTGTAGCTAACAGTAATATAGGCTGGTTATAGGCTGGTTATTGGCTGTAGGCTAATGTTAGCTGTTGTCTAACCGTAGTGTATTTGTAGCTAACAGTAATATAGGCTGGTTATTGGCTGGTTATTGGCTGTAGGCTAATGTTAGCTGTTGTCTAACCGTAGTGTATTTGTAGCTAACGGTAATATAGGCTGGTTATTGGCTGGTTATTGGCTGTAGGCTAATGTTAGCTGTTGTCTAACCGTAGTGTATTTGTAGCTAACGGTAATATAGGCTGGTTATTGGCTGGTTATTGGCTGTAGGCTAATGTTAGCTGTTGTCTAACTGTAGTGTATTTGTAGCTAACAGTAATATTGGCTAGTTATTGCTAGGTACCTGTGATCCAGCTACCAGTACCTTTAGTTCCTGTTCCTTATCTTGTCTTATACTTGAACCTATTGCTGTGCAGTCTTTACCTGTACCTTGTACTGTACCTGTTTATTTTGCTTTACCTGCTCCTGTACCTGCACATGTACCTGCATCTGTTCCTGTACCTGCTCCAGCTCCTGTACCCGTTTCCTACTTGTATCTGCTCCTAGTCCCGTACCTGTTCCTGCTTCTGTAACTTTTCCCCGTACCTGCTCCAGCTCCTCTACCTGTTCAGGTACCTTCTCTTGTTCCTGTCCCCATAACTGCAGCTACTAGTGTTCCTGTTCCCACACCTTTAGCTGAACCTCCTCTCTTGTATCTGTCCCCGTATTTGCTCCAGCTTCTCTACCTGTTCCTGTACCTGAACCTGCTCCGGCCCCTGTCCTTGTTCTCTTATACCTGTGCTTGCTCCTGTACCTTTTCCCATACTACCAAACTCCTGTCCTTGTTCTCATACTTGTACCTGCTCTGTACATTTACCCATACTTCCCAGATCTTGTCAGTTGTTCCTGTAAGCACATTTTCAGACAGTCTCTCTTTTAAGGTTTTAGTCATCTTGACAACGTTCTCTTGAAAAGTGACCAAAAAAACCCGAAAAAGTTCAGACCCCGCCTACTTCATTACCTCCACACAGCTGACCAATCACAGCAAGAGGTGGGCGGGACTTTTGGATTGTAAGACACAGCTCATGCAGGATTCTTTGAGCGTGAAGGGGACACTGTGAGACAATGTAATAATTACTTTGTTTAAGACTCACAAAACCTTTAATCTGCCACAGAAATCCACCTTTGATAAAAAATGTTCCAGTGTGAACTTTAAGCTTCTCTTTGAGCTTTATTAATTTGTAAACTTAGTTTAAAAAGGTGAAGATAAAGAAAAAAACACTTTGTATTAATATTAAGTAATGTTAGAAAGCGAGAAGTTATAATAGTAAAAGTTATTTTATTTATTGTTTCTACCAGATGTAGTCCTCATACAAGCAGCAGCATAATTACAATAACAGTTACCACGACAACAAAAGTACCCATATAATACTTCTTGTCTTAATCATATTTTTACATGTTTAATCACTTTATTGTTTATAGACAAATAAAAGATATTAATGAAGAAAATCTAAACTCAGAAACATAAATCATGTTTGTCTAAAGGATTCAGTTTAATGATTAAAGGTCTCTGTCGGTTTACTTCTTCCCTCTTCTTTGATTCCACTTTTATAGATTTGTATTCAATTCTACTTCCTGTTTTATTGTTTTATCAATTAAAAATGTTTGTTTGACATTTTCTGTGTGAGGAGCATGGAGGAGCTCAAACTGCCTTTCAGTGTGACGTCCTGTGAACCGTGAAAACACTTGAACGTTTATCAGCCTGGAAAACGTCAAATCAGCACTCAGAGAGTTGATACGCAGGTCGGCACTTTTTCCAGATCCTGAACAGAAAACATGAGGGAAAAAAAACCAGACCAAAGTGATGCCGTTTCCTAATTTAGAAAGTCTCAGCGGCTGTCAGACTGCTGATAAGAAACCCTGGAAAACGTCCAGGAGAGTTCCTGAAAAGCAAAGCAGCGTCGCTCTGCAGAAGAATTCACCAAACTGTTGATCATTTAAAGAAAACCATGAAGATGAGAGAGAGAAAGAAAAGGATGAAAATGAAACAACGCTGATCACTGATTCAGGTTAAAATGTAAAACGCGGGTGGGATTAACATTCCTGCACAGCTGCAGACAAATAACTCGGATTCATTCTGAGATTTATATTTGTTAGTTTTTTATGTTGACGTTTGTACCTTAGTAATGCAGCTAACATGTCAAAATGCTGACAAACAACTTGAATAATTTGAGGGTTTTATAGTTAGTTAACGTGATTTTGGAAATTTTTATTTTGTTTTGATGGTTTGACAACCAAAAGTAAAATGATGAGGTGGCTGAAAAAACAAAGATGGAAATAAGATTTATTTGACTTTTTGATTTAACTTTTTATTCATAGAATTGGAATAAAGAAATAAATAACTTCTGATCAAAATAAATCCATATGTGTAATTCATATCCTCAAAGCAGAAATAAATATAGTTTTTCTTTCATTTAGAAAAGAATCTGTCACTCATCTCTCACAGGACTGTTTAACCTTTGGTTAAAATTTAAACATTCTTGATTCGTTCCCAAATAACCGATTTCAACCCTCAAAACATGAAAGTACTTCACTGCAGATTTTGTTCTTTAAATCTTCACATAAAATGTGTCATCAGAAGAAAACGGTGTTCAATATTTACAGAAACACACAGAGATGGATAATCACATGTTCTCAGCTTTGTAAAACCAAATAAAATCCGTTTGAATCGACAGGAAACAAAACTTTTTATTTAGATTTCTTTATTTTTTTATTTAGTAAAATCTTTTCAACACCCTGCAGCTGCTGTGTGGTTAAATATTTAAAGTATTTTTAAGGTTTCTGTAAAAAAGTGAATTCATTTTTCTGCTGGTTAAATATATTTTCAATACAATTGTTAAAAAATAGTAAAATGATCTTTTAGGAGGGTTTTTGTAAAATTGTCATTAAAAAGGTTAAACTGAAACAAATCAGAAAAGATGCTCTGAAACATGTCAAAGACTTTAACATTTTTAAATAGCATTAAAGTTTTATCTAACAACATCCTGAAGATTCAAATGTAACGATAACATGTTTTGTAAAAACAAAAACAAAAGTCACCATAAAAGTTTTTAAAATCGTTAGTTGTTAAAGAATTTCTTTTTTTGTTTGAAAACATTGAAAAAAACTTAAAAATCCCAAATGAGAAAATGTTTGTTAAATGTGAAATTTCACTTTGTTAAAAGAAGATGACAAAAGAAAAGTACGTTTTTGTGGGACTTCCTGAGCAGCAGAAAAACATCTGCCTTTAAAAAATCCAATAAAAATGATTTTTTAATTCTCATTAGCTCACCGCATGAAACACTAAATAAAGCCACTTATTTGACGTCAGTAATGTGGAGTTAGTACGTTATGTTGCACGAACAAATGCTTATTTAGTGTAGTGCAGTAACACTCATGTGGTAGTAACAAAAATACAGTATAAATGTAATAATTGACCTCAGATGTACTCTTCACTTGAACCTGGATCATTTCTGATTTTCTGAACAAAATCACAGCACGACTAAATTATTGAAAAAGTTACAACATAATCTAATAAATTCTAAATGAATAACCAACCAAAGAAAAGTTTATTTATTTATTGGATCTTTATAGTTTTAGAGCAGTTTTAGCTTTGGTATAAATAATACAGACAACATCAATAATTTACTTTTAAACACCCCTAAAATCACAGAAATGTATGTTAATAAATCTGCTATCCAAACATAAACATAACTCAATTTAATGTTACACTGTGTTAATATCCAAACTGGAATGTTCACTTTATTTTTTATTCTTTTTTATTAAACCAGGAACAACAGTCATGTATGCTGTATTATGTTTGTATGTTTGGCTGCTCATCGTTTGTCACAACCTGTGTGACATGTGCTGCTGCCTGTCTGAGCCAGAATGCTCGGAAAAAGAGATTTTTAATCTAATAAAAGACATAACAAGTGAAACCTGCCAAACTTTGTCTAAATCGACCACAATGACGACACAGAGGAAAACTCACCTTACATCCATGTATAAATACCACACCAACAATTATAATTATGTGGAATAAAAATAAATTGATAATCCCCAACCCCTTTATTTATGTTTTTCCCGAAATAACAAGACAAACAGACAAAAGAGCAAAATATACATACATACAAAAAACAGAAAACAACCCCCAGAACCAAAGATACATAATTAAAAATAAACAATAATAAAAAGAAGAAGAAAAATTATTAAATAAATAAATAAAATCATAAGCGCCAGCAGGATCCCTGGTTAGTGACACATACTTAAACGGTAAGTATTCTATCAGTACACAACCCCTTTATTTGAATTATACCAATGTATGTAACATCTAAGGACTAAGAATAAACTAGTGGAAGAAACAACCACTATAGCTAAACCTTAAATTTATATGTTTAAAATGTCAATTATAAAGTAACCGTTAATTTACTCCCCCCCCCCCACACACACTGATGGTGTGTAACGCTTTAAATGAAGACCCACAGCAAACACGAACTTAATAAGTGGTTTATTGATACTGTAGCTATATAATCAGAATCCTCGGGACTGTGACACATTGGTGTTTTTAAAAAAGCACCAATTAAACATAAACAGAAAATCATTATTATTATTCTCATTATAATTCGGGAACAAATTGATGAAAGAACTCATAAAAGATATCGAACAGCAGAATGAACTACCTGTGAAATATTACACAAAGTACACCTTTAGGGAGAACCAGTAGTAAGGTACCTTTCTTTAAACTTTTTTTGTTCTAAACTGATATAAAATAATTTCAATAATAAACTGTTTTTGTATATATTCCCTCTCATAAGTGAAATGCAGTTCAGAGTGTTTTATAATAAGGAAAAGAAACGCACGTGAAAACGGACACAATGAACATTAAAGAAAGGACAGAACGATAGGATATAAAGTAAAAACCTTTATTTATTTATATATAAGATTGGAAAACATACATGGTAGAAAATTAAAACGCATTAATACACACAAGATCCAAGTAACCAATAATCAAAATAAAACACTTTGAATTCATAACAAAAGGTAAATAAACACTTAGTAATTAATCTTAAATAAAAAATTAGTACATTTAAATTCCTAAATTAAAGGACGACATAAACGAGTGTAACGTTTTTAAAGCCACTATGCTTTAAGTTGGAGCCAGCTTAAGGCTAACTTCACTGAGATCTGTGGGAAGTTTGTTTCACCGCTTTGAGGCCAAATTAACAAAGAATTCATCTTCTTGTGGGAAACTCACAAAAAAACATTAATGAACCAAAAACCAGTTTGTGTTTCAGTCAGAGGCAGAAAATCTGTGTGTGTGTGTGTGTGTGTACATTTGTAAACAAGATGACACGTGCTGCAGGCGGCCGAGCCCCGCCCCCTCCTCCGTCACATGTCTGCTGCAGATGGAGGTCACTCAGTTCAGTAACATGAAGCTCTCCTCCCTCTGCTGGTTAGCTTAGCTTAGCATAAAGACTGGAAGCAGGGGGAAACTGCTAGCCTGCTCTGGACAAAGAACAAAAAGACACTAAAGATCTCTGATACACGTCTTTTAGCTTATTTGTGTACAGACGTAGAAGAAGCATTCAGAGCCTTGACTGCAGTTTAAATACTACACTGTAAAAAATACTCCACTACAAGTAAAAATAAATAGAATATAAATATATAAATATAAATAAAAAGTAAAAACATGTATCAGCAAGTTTTAGTTAAAATATGAAAATTCAAAGTATTTATAGTTTAGAGAAAAGTTACATTATGTTTCTGTATTAATATTACTGCTGCAGGAAGGTGTGTTTTAATTTATTTATATGGCATTTCTCTTTTTTATGTTGTGTTTTACGACTTTATATGTTAAAGGTTTAATTACTGAAGCTGTCAGACAAATGTAGAGCAGTAAAAAGCACGATATGTACTCTGAGATGGAGTGAAGTAGAGCTTTAAAGTAGTTTTAAATGTAAATATTCAGGTGAAGTATAAATACCTCACCTATCTACCTAAGTACTCGGGCATGCAGGTTTCACATTGTTTCTCTTCCTTTTCTCGCAGACGGCGGGTCAGTGAAAAGGAAAAACCGGAAGTCGCTCATAATTGAAGTATTATGGAGCTTGAAATGAGGAGGACACAAACACACGGAC